>NC_056741.1:1905054367-1905136867 GCF_019279795.1 Protopterus annectens
AAATGATACAACTTCCAGAATGAAGAAGTAACAGAACCACGGTCGTTCATTAGGGTCTATGGTCAGTTTTGTGCACACCCTCATACAAATCTTGTCTAGACCTTACATAATTTCAAAGTCCCTTAAGGTTTTTCTCTGCAGCCTTGCTGGTCACATTTTTAGGTGTTTGCACCAATACACACCTTACTTTCCTAAGCTACCACCAGTTCCTATGCTCATTTGTATAACGAAATGAAGAATTTCTTCTTGCTTTGTAGTGCCTTTCCATATCCTTTACATTCCTGAATTCATTTTGTCTGCCTTACAATTCTTGGACCTTTGACTGATGCAGATTGCTGTCATTTGTCTGACCTAAAGATAGATCCTTTTCTCCTAGTCTACCATGTTTCTCCCACATAATTCAGTTTTCTGTTATAACTTCCTTTACATTCTCATTTCATATTAGGTATATTATTATTTTTTAATTCCTACTCTTCCTGTTCTTGTTGAAACTGTATCCTGCGGTTAGATGATGGTTTGTGTTTATGTCTCTGTAAACATGACATTGCTTTGGTGATCATCTCAGATGGTTTGGAAAATTAGTTCTCAAACTAAATAATTTTAATGAAAGTTGTCCATTTGCCTTTCACTGATTCACATGACAATTCATAGAAGCAGTCTGATAATGCCCAGAAGTTTCTCTGCAAATTACTTGCATTATTTGTTGGCTGCTGTTAAAACTGGGCAGGAAATATTGCATTTAGATGGGTGTTTTAAAACTGGAAAAAACATTCATGGACCACTGAGGATTTTTATCTATCTTATGTCTATCAGGAAGCTCACAAGAGGATTATATAATGAATAAGGTGCAGTTCATGGGCATTATGGGAAGTGAAGTAGATTGAAGCAGGAGAAAAGAAAAATCAGGAGGGTTAATAATAAATAGGACTATAATAAGGAAAAAGAGAGCCCCAGATCACAGCTGTAGAGCAAGAGAGAGAGAGATATTATTAGAGCATGAAGTAAGCTGAAAGATTAGGTTGGGTTAGAAGGGGATTAGATAAAGAGAAAGCTCTCAAGAAGAAAAAGGTAAAGGACACAAGGAGAAAATGCTGATAGGTCCATTGATAACAGAAAGCCTACATGGATGGAGAGGAAGGGAAAGAAGAGACAGAAAACAGTGCAAAGTAGGGACAGAGCAGTGGAAGGAATGAATTACTTTAATGGATTCCCAGTGTCATGGACTTCTGTTAAAGGTGAATGGGGAAAAGGGGGTGATAGGACTGACAATGTCTGGAGCCACTCACATGTTACTGTGAAAGGGACAGCCTGCATATTATAATACCTTTTGAAACAAATGACTTGATGGAGGCAATGGATGCAGGAAAAACCTTATGAAGAGCTTGTGAAGGACATAGTAACTCCGTGGCTTGCATTGAGGTGCTTTCAGTTTCTTTTACTGGCAAGGCAAGGAAGGACAAAATAACAAACAATAATGGTCGACTATGGGGTAGTACAGACTGAGGTATTTGCCCGTCCTGTGACTCTGAACAAGTCACTTAAACAGACAGTGATCCTGGATCATCCTTGAAAAGAGCTACTTGTGTTCGAGGGCTTATCTGGTTAATAAACACACAAAATAAAATTGTAATGGGACAACTTGGGGAAAATGGAATAGTTTTCTCAGGACCAAATTCACAGTATGGAAAGGAAGTATACACTAAAGGAAGGTTTGAAAAAGCACTTTAAAAAAATTGTTACAGGAGGGAGTTAATTAACAAGATGGGGATAAACTTCTAAAGAAAGATAATATACTGTGCACAATTTTCAGCTTTGCTCTTTGCTTTACAATGAACGAGCTCACATGTTTCAACATAGAAAATCAAATAAAATGAATAATTTTGTAACAAAAGGATATAAAAGTTTTCCACTCCTGGATGGGCAAGTACAACATAAAATGCTTCTGACCACAAACAAACTTCATGCATATCTTAGTTTCTGTCAAGAATCTAGTTCTATGAAATGCCTGCCAGATAAGAAAGGACTATAAATATAAATCCCTTCTGAAGAAAATACCAGAGTATTTCTACTTTGCAATAATAATTAAAAAGTAGTCAGAAGCCTGTATAATTACTGAAAGACACAAAATTCAAAGGAAAATCTTTTGGACAATTTGGTACTTTCATAACTTTGCAGAATAAAATGTCACCTTAAGAACAATACTAAAATACTAATCAGGGTAATGTAATAAAGTAAGTAACTTTTAAAATGGCAGCAGAACATATAATTTTCAATTCTCATGAGTATTAATAGGATTAGACTGGTCAAACTCTATAGTTTGGTTCGTATTTTTAGGAAATTTAGAAAGAAAAAACAATTTAAAATGGAATACCAAATGAAAACATGCAGATCGCTGTGCTTTCCATATGAATGTAATTCTTTACTAGGGACTTTTCTTCCTCCATATGCATTATCAGCAACATATATAGAAAAAATAGGCATCTGCTAAGAATCACTTTAATGACTTCTGAATTAAATAATATAGCAATAACCCACGCCTGGGTGTGGGTAATGCTAAATTTACCCACGGTTGGCGTGGTTTGGTCCCGAAGCCCGAAAACAAAGCCAAACCGTGGGTAGATTTAGCATTACCCACACCCAGAGTGGGTTATTACTATTATGACATTATTTAAGAAAGAAACTATTACTTTTCTTAAATAATGGCATAGTATAATGCCTGTTTACTGCCCTTCCGCAGATGTCTGGCATCCCGTTGCTTTTGATGTTCGCTATTAAATGAGTTTAACATGCGAGACAGTTTTAAAATAAGCAGCGGAGATGTCCGTTGCTTATTTTAAAACTGTCTCGCTATGTTAAACTCATTTAACATAGAACACTTTAAAAAAAGCAACGGAGATCTTGCTTTCTCGCTATGTTAAATGGGTTTAACATGGCGAGAGCTTTAAATAAGCAACGGAGATCTCCGTTGCTTATTTAAAGCTGTCTCGCTATGTTAAACCCATTTAACATAGCGAAGTTACTAATGGAAAAAGTCCGGGCGACGGACCTTTTTCCATTAGTATAACTCGATTTACAACGGGCACGCTGGCCAATCAGCGTGCACGTTTTGGGGGGTTCATGGTATAATAACAATTCTTGTGGACAATGGTTATGCATTTGTAACCAGAAAACAAATGCCTTCATGTTCCTATTTAAGCTGTGTAGGTAGAACAAACTAAAATGCTGTTCATTATATTCTGCTATTTTAAGAATTGAATTATTTCACGGCAAGAAAACATTTACTGACTCTTGGTAGCTTCTCAGACTTTAATGTAAAATGTAAAAACAGAAAATGAATAAATTCCACATCTACTTCCTGGTTCCACTATGAAACATTGAGTCACAAGATGATGAGGAATCCAGCTGTATGCGCTACTGTACCCTTTCATGTATGGGCATTCTCCCTACAACCACAAACTTAATTCCATGGGTATGAAAACGTGGAGAAAGGTGTCATCTCCAAAAAGAGGTGGATCATTGCCAGCACACACACACACAAACTGCACTGGCTGTGATTACATATGGAAAACAATTACCGGTCTTCTCTACTTTGGCATCTTGTTACCTGGGGACTTGATGCTCAGGAAATGTGATCTCCATGATTTACAGCTATACAATACTTTCAGAAAAAAAGTGACAGCTGCACTTTCTTTTCCAGAGTAGAAAAATACAGCAAAAGTACATTACCTGCAACAGTTCCTAAAATTCAAGCAAAACATTTCAGAACTATCAAAACTTTCAAATAATTATACTTGTCATAATTCCAAGAAGTTTCTGTTACTCAAAATTCTTTGAGTTTTGCTGTTTTTAACATAAACAAATATTGCACTTTTGCATGTAAGATGATTTAATCACAACTTAGAATCCTCCTCAAATATGGAGTCAAAGTATATAATTTATCTTGCTTTGATACATCTTGTAAATCATTAAGGATAAAGTTTCTCCCTGCCTCCAAAAAGTTAAATGACTTGCATGCTAAATGGTTTTAAATGTATACTAGTGACTTTTTGCATTAATAAGATATGTTATAAAACATGGCTAGCAGTTCAAATATTTTTCTTATGCTCTACTGTTCCCAAATGTAAATACTTTGTTTTATTTAGAAAATACAAATTCATAGGTTCTTTCTTTCTGTTCCATTGCAAAAGTATTAGTGACAATTCTCTAATATTTTAGGCACATTATGCCTAAACACTCTACCATTTTTAAGCCAGAGTTTGAGATATGCTAGGATATAATACAGATGTATGAATTCCATATCTATGTTGCATATATTTACAGACATATAATTCCATGACGACATGTGACCTGACACCCCGACCCATGTAGAAAATGTCAAAGGGGGATGATAAGCTTCCACAGAATGTTATTTCATGTATGATGCCATGAGAAAGAATGATTTAAGATGTGATGTTTGTACCTTTTTGATGTTTTCCTAGTTCAGTTGTTCACACATTTATAAACTGTATTTAAGCTTTGCTAAATCTGCCAGAGAAAATGCAACATGAAATTGTCTTGGTAGGATAACTTGGCAGTGGCATGAAAATTATACTTTATATTAATTCAGAGAAGAATATGCAACTTTATTCATCTAGAAAAATGCAGCAGTTGCATGATGAAATCTAAGAGATGTGTCTGACTCAGGAAATGATTGCTTGATTATAATTGCATGAAGGTCATAAAATGAAACTGTTAGGCAACTCTGAGTTAAGGTTGCAAAAACAGGACAATGTCAGATGGTAAACAATACTATGTGTTATGTTATTCTCTATGACTGTACTTGTAAAAAATATGTATATTAATTATGTTTAAAGTTTAAGTTGAGTCTTAATAGTCAAAAATCCTTTTTAACTATGTTTTCAAAATTTCATTACTGTATTTGGAGCTTTTTTCCCTGGGTCAACAAATGTAAAATAAAATAAAATAAATAAATAAATAAATAATCACAGATGTTCTTTTCTACTGTTTCTTTCATGTGTGAGAAAGAAAAACTGAGTTAATTACCAATGGTTCTTGTGGGAGACGATTAATAAGATATTATCCTCTGTCTGCTTACAGCTGTTTCATTTCATTCAGTCTTGTTTTACATCATGGTATGAAAACCTCTATGTAAGTTACTGTCTGCAATCTGCCTGTATAATCTTGTAGCAAATCAAATCAGTTTGGCTTCAGTGTTCATTGAGATATAATCAGACAGATTGTTTAGCCAGTATCAAAGTTTTCCAATTAAGTATTTTGTCTGTGCAACTCTTTTTCTGTTTTTTTGTGCAAATTTATCTCTGAATATTTTACTTGTTCCAGTGCTGTTCATTTCCAAGCAGACTTTTCTTCAGTTTAAGATCTTGTGGCTGGCTACTTGTTTATGTAATGTATTATTTATTAGTTAGAAGAAGATATTATTTAGGACTGCAGGTTGCCAAGCTACTGGTTTGTAACTGTAATTGGACAGACCACTCTTCACCTTAATATTTTACATTTATTAATATTATTTGGCTATTGATCAAGAGTGGTAGAGTGATTAGTGGGTCCCTAGCCTTATCTCTGGTGGTGGCAGAACTACCTTGCCAGGATGAAAGCTTTGGGGAATTGGAGATTTTTTCCAGCCTTCTCTGAGAAGTGTGTGTGTGTGTGTGTGTGTGTGTGTGTGTGTGTGTGTGTGTGTGTGTGTGTGTGTGTGTGTGTGTGTATGTCTGTTATGGTACGGGAAACTGGAAGACTCAGAAGAAAATAGAGTGATCAAAAAGTGATCTGAGGTGGTGGTGGTAGGCTCAGTGTTTCATTAATAATTGAATCCTAGTCTGGGTTTGGATGTTGCAAGCCCCTACTCAAGGTAACAGTGCATATTCTCCTGTATGCATCTGAATCCAGGCTATGTGCGTTTGGTAAATTGTTTAATGAATCAGATTTGTGTGCATCTTTTCTGTTGGGTGCCAGTAGTGTGATGGAAGAGTAGTCCTCTGGTGATCATAGGATCTGTAAGCAGGGTAGCAGATCAAAGAGTGAAGCCCCTGTCCCTCACATATCTGCTGTTACATTAATTGGCACTTCCTATTGTATTTGGCTCTTATCTGAACTGCTATACCATATGCATTTACCTAAGGAAGTATAAAGCTCCTTTGCAAACTAAGTAAAACTATATTCTCTTCCCAGGTGGATAAATAGGGTCTATATTAGATAAACGAATACTTAAATGTTCGAATCTCTAAAGGTCGACCTTTAGAGATTGAACAGTTAAGTGTTTGAATATCTTTGAAAATACAAAAAAAAATAAATAAAAGTAAAACAAAAAAAACTAAAAGGTGTAAGCTAGAGGGCAAGCCCACCTTCACCCCCACACCCCCACTACTTAAATATACCAACTCCAAGATCGTGCTACAGTGTAGGGAATGGGAAATTTCCCATTTCCACTCTGCTGTGCACTGAAGTGCGATCTCGGAGTTGGTATATTTAAGTGGGGGAGGTGCAGGGGGGCTTGCCCCCTGCTAAAACCCTTTCACTTTACTTTTTTTTTTTTGCTTTGTTTTATTACATTTTCGAACACTTAAATGTTCGATCTCTAAAGGTCAACCTTTAGAGATTCAAACATTTAAGCATTCGTCAATGTAATATAGACCTGATAAATATTGGATCTTCCTGGAATAACACCAGAAGTTAAGTCAGTTGTTAAAATTAATTGTCTTCTCTTAATCTAATGAGAAAAATGGATCGAACATGAAGAAATATATAAGTTAATGCTAGTAAGAAAATGTACCCATCTAAGATAACAAGAAACAATCGAAAAACAAAATATGCTAGTGCAGAGCCAACAGGAACCACCATATGAAGGCTAAAACAGTCCAAGCTTATTAAACACAAATAAACTAAACACATAAAATGCTTTAACTAAAATCACTGCATTTTTCTTCCAATATTACCAGACTTCTTCAGATATAAAAGACAAACACTCCCATCATGCTTATAGATCCTTAAAAATGGCAATTATTCAATAAAACAATTAATTGCTCTACTAATAAAACCTTAAAGGGAAATTTCCAGCAATAAATACAAAAGAATAACACAACAATGTGCAGAAAAATGTGTATGCATATACACAAATTTTATAATCACGGGCAATGAAGAGCATAAAAACCTAAAATAGTTAGGAATGATCAAGTATTTTTTATTTGATATTCCTGAACCCAGAAACCCAAGTGTATTAAAATTCACAATGAATAAATATAAAACAGGACGATGCATAAAGAATGTACAGAATATGTATAAAATGTGTATGTTGTAAAATCAAAATTAAAAAATTTTATGTACCTGTTGTTAAATAACTACCATTCATATAAACTTTTATAAAAGTTAAAATATACAAGTTAAAATATTATGTTGATACCAGCTAGGTTAAAAATAAACTAATAAATGTTATAGCCTAGCTGATCTAAGCTTCAACATCAGGGCAATGGAAATGTGTTCATTTAAACCAGGACTTTTGTTAGCTTCTAAAATAATTTGCCAGTATATTCAATCCTGGTTTCTTATGCCCCCTAGACTCCCTTGGAATTTCTTCCAAAACAAAAAAATGTGTATGAGGCTTGGAGGCAATTCTTGGTGTGCTTACACAGTGTTATTTTTCAACTTTTTTATTAATTGCACAGAGATGTTCATATATTCTCTTTCTGAGCTTCTTTTCAGTCTTGCCTACATAAAATGCCTCACATCTTTTACATTGAGCTAGGTATAGCTAGCTTACTATCACAATTAGAAAATAAACCTGCTTCTATGAATTTGTCCCAACTTGTTATATATATATATATATATATATATACATTCTACATTAGCAATGAACTGCCACTGAACACAGGTTCCACATGTAAAAGTACCTGCCTTCCTTCGATCATTAACCCTCATGCCTTTATCATTTTGTAAGATGTCCTTAATACTATAACCTCTCCTGAAAATAAATTTTATGGGGTTCTTAAAAATCACTTCTAAGTTAGAGAATCCCACAAAGGTTCCCCAATTGTCTAACACTACTTTTTTAATACGTTCCAGATCATTATTAAAATTTAACATGAAAGCACTATTATAATTGATCAGTCCCATTTTTGACAAGAAGAGTCCCACAATTAGTTTGATTAACCTGCTTAAATATAGCATTAGCATTCCCTAGAATAGAACTAAATCGGGTCTATATCAGCATATCGAATGCTGAAAATGCTGAATGCGATTTCATCTAACTGAAATGTTCAAAATCTCAAAAGAGCGAACTGACGGAACATCGATTTCTTTCCCAGGGAAAGAAATCAGTGTTCTGTGCAAAAAAAAATAATTCAATACTTTAAACACTGACAGAATTGGGGGGCTTTGCCCCCACCCCCCCAACATGGGGGGCTGTCCCCCCACCCCCCTACTTAAATACACCAACTTCGAGACCGCACCACAGTGGAGGAAATAGCAAACTCCGATGATGGCCCACCGATTTCTTTCCCTGGGAAAGAAATTGATGTTCCGTCAGTTCGCTCTTCTTAGATTTCAAACAATTCAGTTCGATGAAAATAAATTTGGCATTTTCAACATTCGAAATGCTGATAGGAACCCACTAAATCTACCATTTCTACCCCTCCTAACTTCATCTAGCATATCCTCCACCAATTGCTTAGGGTATGCTCTATTCAGAAATAGTTGTTTTATGTACTCACATTCCACTTTAAAGACTTTCTCACTACACATCATTCTGGATGCCCTAATAAACTGGTGTTTAACTATGGTTCACTTTTGTTTGTAGGGGTGTGTACTCATGTAGAACAGGTAGAAACTGGGAAATGTAGCATTATGATGTATGACTGACTTAAAACCACCAGGTACCTTTACAATGCTAATGTCCAGATAATTAAGTACATCACTGAATGTGTTGTAAGTAAAATGTAAAAATTAGTAGTATAATCAAGGTATTCCATAAATTCCCTAAGTTTGTCAGATGTTCTGATCTAAAAAATGCAAATATCATCAAGGTATTTCCTATAGCAATTTCAATATTTAACACATTCAGAATTAAAAATAAATGTATGTTCCCATGTATGTAAGACAATGTTGGCATATATAATGGCACAATATGCCCCATTGCCACTCCAGAACTTTGCTTGTAGATTTCACCTTCAAAGAAAATGAAATGATTTTTAAGCACCAAATCCATAAATTCTACGCATAAACAAAATTCATCCCACCTTTCTTCACCAAGGGTTCCTGAAACTAAACAAGACCAATGTCATGTCATGAGGAATAACAGTAGACAAATCAATAATATCTATTGTTAAAAAAATAAATAAATATGTGATCTCAAAATTAAGCTAAATAATTGGTTTTAGAGCCATTAGCTGCCACAATGGGTCTGGGGGGTGCTCCAGATTTTTATGCACTTTCAGGACCCCGAATATGTTGGGAACAATAGGATAGTCCATTTTGAGAAAATTAAAGGTATCCAAGTCCATAAGTCCTTCAAGGACCATGTCTTTCAGTATGAGGTCTATATTTTTATAAGCTAACTTAATATTGTTATATGACACCCTTGAATACCTACTAATATCTTTAAGGATTTCCATCATTTAACCAAGATATAACACAGCATCCACAATAACTATTCCCCCTCCCTTATCGGGTTTCATCACCCTAATGTTCTGATTAAATCTAAATTGTTCTAGTAACAATCTTTCATCATAAGAGAGGTTAGGAGGACTCCTGTGCTTACCAAGCTTTTCCCTTAATTCCTTCTTGACTATTTTTTTTTTTTGAAATTATAAAGTTAAGGGTGTAACGGGGGATTGTAAATACTTTTTTTTTTAAATTTATTATCTATAACCCACCATGGTAATGGTGCTGCGGTAGCATTGTCGCCTCACAGCAAGACGTTGCCCCGTTCGATTCTCAGCTAGAGCGTCTTCTGTGTGGAGGCATGCATGAATGGGCATGCCTTTGTTGAAGGTTGTACATCAGGGCTGGTAACTCAGCACGTAAAAATCCACTACCAAACATTAGCGGACTGGAGTTCCGCTGTGGCGACCCCTAACCGGGATAAGCCTAAAGACACAACAACAACAACAATTATCCATAACCCCATTATTCATACTGTCAGCAAACATCAATTCTAGATTATTTTTTCTAATAAATAACTTTAGGTTGATCAACAGCAAGAAACAACTAAGAAACCTCCAAAAATTCTGGTCATCCATTAAACTTCTTAGGCTAGGAATATTCTCTCAACCTAACCATTACTCAAATGAATATATTCAAAATATTGGCAGTCATTTCAACTTGCACTTCATTAATACAGTTGCATTCCTGGTAAAGCCTGGTAACTTGCCAAAACTTCATCTCTACATCAAAATGCCAATAATAACCCTAACTCTTTCTCTGTCTCAAACCTGTCATAGCAGACAATGCCAAAAATGCAAAAAAAAAAAAAAAAACTTAAGCTAGGTATGCCTGCCACTGCCAATCTCCCTGCAGAATATATCCAACTAGCTGCTGTAACTTTACCATATCTTGTATCCTCATAAAAAGAGCCAGACTAGAATATGTGCCACAGATATGGAAACAGTCCCTCTTTGTACTACTTCATAAAGGTAGCAGCTGCCCTGACCTCTTTAGCTACATTCCCATCATTACATTGTTTCCATTATCCAAAAGTCTTGAGAAGTGTGTGCACACTCAACTTCTCCAGCGCTGTCTCCATAACAACCTTTTAGCCCAGTCACAGCATGGCTTCAGATGTAGCCCTATTTCCTTTACTGAATGCTGTTAATTAAAACAGATATGATGGAAAGCTAATTCCCTTGGTATTTCTTGATCTATCAAAATCGTTTGATGTTGTCTTTCATTCTTTACTCCTAGGCTTTCACAACTAGCTCTCTCTACTAACTCCCTGTCTGGGTTTCACAGCTCTCTCCCCAATACATTTCACTGTGTCTTATGATAAAATGTTATATTCATCATTCTGTAACTGTGAGGGTTCCCCAAGGATCAGTCCTAGGGCCCCTATTATTCAACATATGTATCTATAACATACACCTAATCATACCTCCCTCATTACTTATCCAATGTAGTGATGATTCTATCATATGCCATGGCCTCGATACAATCCCTACTAAAACATTGTCCAGGAAACTAACTTAAAAAAAAGAATTAAATTTGCATGCAAAAACAGCTAATTGAAAATAGTCCCCCACATCAAGCTCCTTGGAGTTATGACATAGTTAACACCTACCTAACATTCTGCTAATTTCCAAGGAAACTCACTTAAAGCTAGGCCTACCATATAGAGTCAGGCCATACTTAATTGGTGCTGCCTGAAAATTGCAGCAGCTTTTTACATGATACCTAGCCTTTTTCTGCTGCCCCGAGTTTTACCAACTTACATTCTAATCTATTGAATAAACTACAGCAAAGTTTCACAAAATTATTAAGTTTGCTGTCAATCTACCAAATGTTTATCAGTTCTAGTTACAAATACCTTACGAACTCCTACTCCATCCAGATAAGCTTCCAGTTTTAATATTACCACTAAAACTATTTGATCCTGTGATAAATATTAAAACTTCACTCTCCAGTCTTTTAATGCTTATTGATATGCACACTACTCCAATTATATTGCTAAGCTTTGGGAAAAATAACTCCAAAATAAGATCAATTAATATCTTTAGCTCTTTCAAGCTAAACTTAAAGTCCTTTCTGCTTAACACAATAATTTGTTCTTGCTATTCATCATCTGAATAGATTAGCTCTCTCATATGTATATATATTTTCTTAGAACTGTTTCTCAGCTTATTGTAGTATGATGCTTTAAAGTGATTGTTTTTCTACATTTCAGCTGTATAGATTTGTTATCTTTATGTCACTGTAATGTACTAATGCTTGCTTTTTTCAATAATTAATGTTCGTGGAGCTTTTCTCCCCAGCCCTTTGCTGAAAAAGGGTCTTTTTAGGCCCAAATCAGACTTTTGCCATAAACAAAATCACAAAAAAAATAAAACATCATAATACTTGTTAAATATGCTTATCTTTCATTCTGCCATGCTGCACGAGTTACCTAACTTTTATCTTCATATACAGCTCATACCAGAGTTGCTGTTTCTGTAAACATAACAAGAAGAAAACCAACAGGACCACCACAGCTAAAAACATGAACTTTAATAAAAGATAAGTATTGTCGTGTTCTGTAATGAATGCTTCATCAGATCTAAAAACATAATATGAACACCAGGTTTATATACATAAGTAATCACATAATGAAGTCAATAAAACAATTAGCAAATTCATTTATATCCCTCTAATGCAGATTTTAAGGGGACGGATTAATTCAACCCCGGATACCTATTAGCCTGCAGCTTCAAAATCCATTGTAACTCAGCATGTTCTGTGCTTTTTACCCCTGCTATTAGCAATTACTTTCTGCAAAATTTTAAAAGTAAATGTATGACCTGGATGTTCTGCAATATGCTTTGCTAAAGCATTCTTAGTATCTCCCTTTCTAATATCATAAACATGTCTCCTTACCCTATCCTTCAACTTTTTATTAGTTTTTCCTATATAAAAACATGCACAGAAGTTACAGGTAGCTAGGTGACATTCTCAGTACAGCAATAATACTTATTTGGTGTAAAAACAAAAGTTAACCTAGGGTGCTTGAAAATGTGTTCCTTAGACATAAAATTACATATGCAGCAACTACGACAAGCATAAGTGCCAACCCCTGAATGTAACATATTGGCCTTTTGTTTCATTTTATAGGTCCCTCCACATAACTGTCTCTTCAAGTTCAGGGCATTCCTATAAAAGAACCTAGGGGCTTCACCTACACAGGATATGGTTTTCTTATCCACAGTTAAAAATTTCCAATTTCTTCATATGATGTCACAAATAAAATGTACATGATTAGTATATTTCAAACCAAATCTTAACTTAGTGGTTTGCTGATGATCTTTCTTATGACTAGCTAAAGAATTTTGTGTTAAATAAGGCTTATAGACACTATTTCTACAATCAAATACTAACTTTTTACTTATATATAGCATTGTTTTATCATAGTCCCTTTGTATAAAGTTGCCAGTCATGTCTTCCAAAGTAGAGTTAAATCTGGCTTCTGAGGTGCATAATCTGGATGCTCTCATAAAGTGCCCTTTTACTATATTAATGCAGATGTGTCTAGGGTGCATACTGTCCCTAGTTAGCAAATTATTCTTCCGATATTTCTTGTGATAAAGACAACCATCTAATATCCCATTAACAGCAATTTCCAAATGCATATCCAAAAAATCAATGTCCACATTGGAACACATTATAGTAAAGACTAAAATGTCAGTAGTGTTGTTCAAATACTCAACAAATAACTGCAAATCTGACTCTGGGTCCGCTCATATTATAAACACATCATCAACAAAAGGACGATAAAAAGCTAGATACTTAGTAAACCCATTAATATTGAAGACATTATCATCTTCCCACTTACTTAAAACTAAGTTAGCATACGAATTAGCATAAGAGGGATCCCATAGAAACTCCCATTGTTGTAAATAAACATTGTCTGCATACATAAAAACATTGTTCTTTAATACGAAGTTCAACAAAGAACATATGGTATTTATAGTAGCCTTATTATATTCACTCTTATGTGTTCATAGGTTCATAGGTTCATAGGTTCATACTAGGCTATCTGCCCTAGGGCATTTATAAGCCTAGCCAGAATGTGTTTGGCTTTCACCACCCATTTTAAATTTATTTTGCTATGCCCTTTTTCGAGGTTAGTATACTGTGCCTCTGTCTAACAGTGACACAGAAGTGATACCCGGGGTAAACCTACGATCTCCCATCCACTCATCAAGATTCCTCTTGAAGAGAGTCAATGAGGGACTCTGCCTAACCTGGACTGGGATTTTATTCCAGAGTGAAGGGAGCCTCTGGGTTATGAATCTGTCCCTCCAGCATGTCCTATTTATTTCAGTGCTGAGGTTCAAGTCTCTCGAGCGTAGCTCGATGGGATTTGGATTTTCTGAGGTGCAGCATGTCCATTAATTCCGGGTTGGACATGGCTTTATACATCAGGCACAGATCACCTCTGAACAGGCGGTATGCTACTGAGTAGAGCTGGAGTTTCTTTAACCGGGCAGCATATGGCATCTGTTTGAGCCCTTTATCTTATAGCCTCTATACCAAACTCAAATGTAAAGAGGCTTTTTTTATCTAATGTTACTAATAGCAAAGCACTGAAGAAGGGTATTGAATACATGAAAGCTTTGCTGCTTGTTTTACTACTTTGGTATTAAATTAAGTTGCTGTTTCACGTTGGTGCTAGTCTGTTTGGACTAATAGCAAACCCATAATATTCCCCTTTTTGGATATAAAACCATCTAGATCATGCAAAAACTGCCTAGCATCTTTCAGGACATGTAGAGACTTAGAAACTATTGTTTTTAACTTCTTCTCTATATACATGGAACATGGTTGGGTCACCCACCCTTCACCTGCAACAATAGCATGTAGAGGTGGATTCCTAACATCCTTATGCAGCTTTGGTAAACCTTTTATCACTGGAGTTACTGGTTCTATAACAACTAGAACATCATATAATGTTTTATCAAGAGTTCTATTCATTAGCATCTCATAAAGTACATCATGCACATATTTAATAATATCTCACAATTTCACATTTGATATTTTTACATATGTACTTTTGTCCCCCAACATTGTTAGCATCCAATGGTGATGTTGTGTCTTTCGGCTTTTCCTGGTTAGGGGTCGCCACAGCAGAACTCTGGTCCGCTATTGACTGGTAGTTGATTTTTACGTGCCGAGTTACCAGCACTGACGCACAACCTTCAACGAAGGTATGCCCATTCACGCATGTCTCCACGCAGAAGACGCTCTAGCTGAGAATCGAACCGGACAGCATCTTACTGTGATCTGTATAATCCATAATAACAATGGAGCCCCCCCCACCCCATCAGCTGACATAATACAAATGTCACAACTTTCTTTTAAATACAGTAAGGCCCATTGCTCAGCCTTACTTAAATTATAAAAATGTTTTTTATGTGATGAAAATAAATGAGAGCATATATCATCCTCACCGGCTTTCACAAAGGTGCTTATGTGCAACGGTAACTGTACTAATTCTTGCTTCTTTCAATAATTAATGTTCGTGGAGCTTTTCTCCCCAGACCTTTGCTGAAAAAGGGTCTTTTTAGGCCCAAATCAGACTTTCGCCATAAACAAAATCACAAAAAACAACAAAAAATCATACTTGTTAAATACCTTTATCTTTCATTCTGCCATGTTGCATGAGTTACCTAACTTTTATCTTCGTACACAGCCCATACCAGTGTTGCTGTTTCTGTAAACATAAGACCTTTCTTTACTGTGGAAAAATATAAGAAACTTTACAAAATGCATATATTTTACATTAATTCTACCCTGGTGTTAAGACAGAAAAGTACAGAGAATATTACAATGAAATAAACCAAGGGTGTATATGTTTGCCATGAATTGCAGTGCAATTTTAAGGCTTATAGTGCAAAGGATTACACTGGATTTTCTTAATGGGTCTTATTCAGTTACTAATAGAATAAAATGAGAATGAAATGTATGCACTTAACTGTCTCAATGTGCCTTTAAATACTTGAATTGACAAAGCTTTCAAAAGCTTGTCTTTATCACTCTCCACTATGAAGCATTACATGAAGGAACACCCCAGACTTTTTACACTATCTGTGTTGTGGTTAGCCATCCATGAAAATGAAACCATTTGAGATGGTAATGAAAGAAAACCTAAAACAAAACTCCCAGAAGACAAAAATGCATTAACTGCTTTTTCACACTTTCAAAAATCTGAAGGTAGGTACATTTTAAAAACGTTCTTCTTCTATTCCATTTATTTAGGCAACAGTAAACACTTTTTGTAAAGGTCACTGGCAAATGATCATATCTCTCAACCTCTTAGAGCAAGAAATCTGGACAAAGCCATAAATAACAGAGGGACAAAGGCTGAAAAATAAGGACTTTTTTTTCAAATACTGCACTTACAAACTTAGAAAGTTAATCGAATAACAAGTATTGCATTAGCATGAATTTTCTGAAGGGAATGAATTCTGAAACACAAAAATCTGTCATTATTTTCTGAGTTCAGTCCTGATTTACCAATGATTTTCTAGAAAAACCACAATTTTATGACAAACAGATCAAAAATATGAGGCAAACATCTGGACATTCTGCGAAAATCTGGAAAGTTGAGAGGTATGCAAATGACACGTCTTGTGTAGCTTCTTAAAGGCTCCACAGATAGTGGATATGATCAGGAGGGGAAATTAGTACATGTCAGAGAGCATTAGCATTCACCTGAATAATTTTAGATGCTGTCATGTGATACTGTTGACCAAACAACTTGCAGGAATCAAAGCTCAACAATAGCTTTGAAAATGAGTGATTATAGATGTATGCATATGTAATACAATTGACTGAAAACTTATTTGACTGAATCACAACTGATAGACAGTTGAAGTGTACAAGTCGTATATGATGGTGTCATTTTTAATCACAGGAGTTGGGGAATTGAGCTTTGTAGGGTACCCATGGATTGGCAGTGGTCAGTGTTGCATTGCACCCTTCAGATATGTAGATGTTTGTGCACGAGCACTGATATTCTGTGTATAGCATTTTTTGTTTTCTCCATGGTTGTCTAACTATGAAGTTAGTATATGTAAGGAGAGTAGGGGGTGCAGACACCCCCCCGCAACAAAAAATGTATTACTGTTGTGTAGAAAGTTTTCTATCAATTGTGATTCAGTGCAATGAGTTTTCAGTCATTTGTGTACAATGATCTGTGATTCAGTTAAACCAGCATTTAGTTGAATGAAAGATCCATGTATATGTGTGTATGTGTGTATCTATAGCTATCTTAATATATATCTATGGAAGCATTCTGAGTGGTCAAATGTTTAATTTGCTTTAGTTTTTTAACTGATTCACACTTTATTGAACATTTGCTAGCAGACTTGCAATGAGATTGTGTGATAGTGAGGTTTAGTTAGATGCCCCCAACTGCTGGCAGCCTCAGAGTTGGTATATACAAGTAGTGGTGGGGGGGGGGCAATGTGTGTGTGCAGCATGGCTTACCTCTTGCAAGAAAACGTTTTGTATTTTACTGCATATTTAACTGAATGAATGTGCAGTTGGCAGATTTTTATCTGTAATTTGAGTGGTGTGGTTTAAATTTTAATAATAGCAAAATAAAAGTAGTCCAGGGGTAAACATATTGCCATAGTAATATAAACCAAGGCACAGTAAAATCAGATACTTACAGGCAAAATGAAGCACAACAAGCATATAAAACCAAATAAGTGCTTTCACCACATTTATGTGGCTTCTTCAGACCTTAATAACACACATCATTAAAACATGCTACTATTGTCATTTGACCCACTAATAAGGGTGGCATGATAGTAGTGATGGATAAAGAATATTATTATAATTCACTCAAAGCTATGCTTGGAGAAGGGGATGTATATCATAAAATAACCTTAGGACATATTTGTTCAATAGTTAGGAGTATTCAAATAAGCTTGAATGAACATTTAATGATCTACTCCATTACCAGAAAGTTAATGCAATTTCTTACAGCAGATCACCCTACTATACCCATGTTGCAAGCATCACCAAAGACACATAAGAGTTTGGTTGACCCACCCTTTAGGCTGATTGTAGCAGGTAGAGGGTGGGTAACCGAACCATTTTCAATTTTTATTGCGAAACAAGTGAGACCTGTTTTAGATAAATCTGATATTATATTAAAAGATACTAAACATTTTTTATAAGATCTGTATAATTATACCAGTACAAATGTCTTGAGTGAATCTGTTTTGTTAGTAACTATGGACATAACGTCATTGTTCATGGTTATACCTAATGAAAAAGGTACTGAGTATATGAAAAGGTATTTGAGGGAAAGTAGTAGCTATGAAGATAGACATATCAGACTTATATGCAGTTTTATGGAAATAGTACTGAAAAATAATGTTTTTGTCTTTGAAAGTCAATATTATTTACAACAACATGGGGTAGCAATGGGTACTAGCTGTGCTAATAGTTATGCAAACTCAGTTGTGGCACAATGGGAAATTGAGAAAGTTTTCTGCACTGATACCTTCAATAAATATGTTAAATTTTATCGTTTTGTGGACGACATGTTTTTGATTTGGGAAGGGACTCAGCAACAGTTAAATAATTTTGTGGAGTTTCTACATACTACATCTGATTTCCTCAAAATGACTACTAAATTTTCATCGGATATGATTGAGTTTTTAGATGTCATGGTTATTAGGGAACAAAATTATATCCTTCACCACCAGTCTCTACAGGAAAGAATGCTATAGAAATCATATTTTACATAAATACAGTATGCATCCCAGGAGGATATTTAAAAATGTGATGAAAGGACAAGGTATGCAGATGTCGAGATTACAACATAAGGATGAGGGATTCCAGGAAGGAATAAAACAATTGGGGAATCGTTTTGGGGCTAGGGGATACAAATATAATGAAATGAAGGGAATATTGAACGAAGTGAAGGATATGAGAGAAGGAAAGGCGAAGCCATATTTCAAGGAAGCATGTATAGAGGAAACAGAAATGACTAAGCATAAGAAAGAAGGCTATGAGCACGTTAAGTATACCATGTATTATACTAGCAATGTTAATAGTATAAAGCAGGTTATTGAGAAAAACTGGCCCATTCTACTAACAGATGAGAAAATTGCCAAATTAGTGAGTATGAACCCAAGTTACTGCTATAAGAACTGTCAATCCATGAAAAAGTTACTTTGCTATCCTAATAGGGTTAAAGCAATGAATAAGGCACGTGAAGGAACTTACCCGTGTGGTAAATGTAGGTATTGTGATTACAGAGACCCAGAATCTGTAGATTTTTTTGCATCCGGATACTGGGAGATCATATAAGTTTAATGTTAGGGACAATTGCAATACTAAACACATAGTTTATATGGCGAGATGTATATGTTGCTCAAGGTTTTACATAGGGAAGACAGATCGTACCCTCAAGGAACGTATAAGAGAACACTTGTATAGTGTTAAGAATGAAAATAGAAATAATGCTATAGCTAAGTATGTCTTAAATACTAGACTTGAACATGATTTTAAATTTAGAGCAATTGAAGTTATATATGAAATGGTCAGAATGGGGAATATTGAAAACTCAGGGCTGATAAGGGAGCTGGACTTAATGAAGTGGTCTCCATTAAACCTATACTTAAAGCTAGAGGCTTACCTAGATGATTTGTGCACAAGTGAGTTTGCATTAACTATATAAAGCAGTGCCTATTTGCTGCATGTTTTATATAGTGTATTATACCTTTAAAAAGTTTGGATAATGATGTCATTAATGAATGGGGGGATAATGCATGTGACTGGATGCTTTAACTTAGAGTGTTTTATAAGTGCAAGTTTTATTGATGTGTGTTATTAAGGTCTGAAGAAGCCACATTGATGTGGTGAAAGCGCTTGCCTAAATAAAGTACGATTTGGTTTTATATGCTCGCTGTGCTTCGTTTGCCTATAAGTATCTGATATTAAATTTTAATAAGCTCATATATAATTAAGTTAATTTATTAAGTGAGTGGAAAGGCAGGGCTGAAGACTCTTTTCAGCCATGACCAGAGCCTGAGGTAGCACTGTTAAAGCATTCCAGTGTGCACAGAAACATCAAGAATTATAGGAATGTTGATATATAGTACACTGATTCAGACTTGATTGCAATATCTCTTATTTATAGTTGTACTGAGAATATTGATTTTCTATTTTGTTGTTTTTTATGGAATATTAAAAGTCTCGATGCAAGCCATTTGCAAGATTTTATTTGTAGGTGATTTTTTTTCATGCTGTATGTATCACTGCTAACCTTTATCTGAACCTTCTCTTCTCCTGCATACTATATGTTCAAGGAGAAAAGGTGCCCTCCTCAGAACTTTGAACATCTAAGGAGTTGCTGCAGTTTGGAGAATTTTCATTTCCCTAAGTTATAGCAGTCTCTGAGTTACTATATATATTATTAGGTTTATGGGGCTGCAGCCATCTCATACCTGGGACTGCTGAAGGGATTGCTCTTCCTGCAAAAATAATTTAATGTGTTACAGCTTGATACACAGCACTTGACGGCACTTAACTTTTCAGTGTTTTCAGACTTTCATTATTAAGTCTTAATCTTCCAGTAGGGCACCTTCCTGCACCATTGCAGACTTTTGTTCTGGAAAATTACTTAGCTGTGCAAATGGCTTTTAGTTTTCTAGTAGCTGCTAGTAGCTGTCTTTTTATTGCAACAGTCTCCATGGACTATGCTGAGAGTACAATCTAGAGATAAATAAAGTGGATCTGTAAGCAGTAACAGTTTAACAGGACAGGGCAATGCCAACCATATACAGTTCTGGGAAGGAATTCAGATGCCCCTGTAGCAGCTTTATCAAAATGTTGTAGTTGCACCTGAGAATATGAATATATATAATATGTGGGGTGTTGGAGCAGAGATGTAATTGGGGTGCAGTGAAGGGGCCATGTGCCCTGGGTGCAAAGTGTCTGGGGTGTGATAGGCAGGTGGTGATTATGTTGGAGCACAGTACTATCCTTCAGAAATGAATTCTGATATTGCATTTGTGTCCAGAGTGAAGCCCTAAAGCTGTTTGTGTGTGAGGTTCTGTGTATTGTAATAGCAGCAAACAGCGTGTTACATTTGTAGGAATCTGTTTGCTACAGTTAAGAGGTGAGGAAGGCATCCATGATTATGGTCCTAAAGTGTTAAAGACCTGACAAGACATTGTATTATTATTATTATTATTATTTTAGTCTTTAATTTTGACTGGGGGTATCAGTTTAGGGAGTTGCACAGTGTGCCAGATAACTTAGCTATGGTTCTGAGTTGGAATGTGATACCAGAACTATGCTCTACTTTTGCCACTAATCATAAAACTTAATTTTGTAATCATAGATTGCAAGGCATTTTGCGTATTACTTGAACTAAAAGCCTAAGTGTTCAATTTGTTTTCATTAAGCTTCACTACCAGTCATTGAATGTAAAGTTCAGGAATTTACAGGTGGATGAGTTCAGCTCATCAGTAGTGGCACCCTGATCAATGAGTATGCTAAAAGGGGATTGTTTTTAAAACCAAATTTATCTCTCTTTTTTCCCCCTCTGTTATGTGACCATGGAGGGAGGGGGCAAGTCCCAATGAAGACAGGTATGGGATCTACACCCTGCAAAACCCTAATTAAAAAAAAAAAAAAGCCTCATTGAGTTATTGAGTTATTGAGTTGAAGGTTTGACTTTTTTTCTGGCTGAACCTTGTGTCACTTGCAACTAAACAACATGCTTTTCCATCATTTTACTGGGGCTTGGTAATCAGCTTACTTGCACAAGTCACATATTAAATAGGGCTTTTGTAGGTTTTTTTAAATGGATTGTCTGACGGGTGGTTTTCTAGTCTAGTTCTGAGCTGATTTTTTTTTTAATGTTTTGGTGTTTTAGTAATGGGTAAGTATTTGCTACAGGTATAGCAGTGAACTTTATAATAAGACACTCTAGTTTTATAGACTGTTATATTTTAGGTACTTTAAATAATTTAGGATCAGGTTCATTTTCTAGTTGTCGTTTTCAAATTGGCTGGTTGTAGTTCATTTTTTTTTTTTTACTTTTATGTTTAGCATTTTGTTTTTTTTTTTTTTGGTAGATATGGGTTCTTTTGTGTTAATTCAGGTGGAAAAGATTGAGTGGGATCATTTATTTTTAGTACATCCAGTGTGCAGTTTCATATTTTTTTCTTTTTTCAGCTTAAGTGAGGTTGATAAAGGATTTTAGAGTGCTGTTTCTGATTTACTTGGAGTTTGACATGTACAGGATAGACACATATTGATGACTTGCACAATAAAATATGTATAACCTAAAATTCTGCTTTGCTCCTGGTAAGAGGAGGAGTAGAGGGACATTGGGTCCCATGGGACTCTGATAGGGCAGTGTGTATGGCACAACATTGAACTGTCTGGTTGCAGTTTTGTTGAGAACCTCTTCAGTGCCTTTGTGCAGCTTGGTTTTCTGTTGTGTTCAACTGCAGGTTCTATCTAGGGTATCTTATAGGAGTATACAATAACATGGGTACTGAGCTCATAAACATCTGAGTTAGCTGTACTTCTCAGGTATCCAGGCTGTCTTATAGAAGTATACAAAAACGTGGGTACTGAACTCATAAACCTCTGGGTTAGCTGTACTTCTCAGGTATCCAGGGTATCTTATAGGAGTATACAATAACGTGGGTACTGAACTCATAAACATCTGGGTTAGCTGCACTTCTCAGGTATCCAGGGTATCTTATAGAAGTATACAATAACGTGGGTACTGAACACATAAACATCTGGGTTAGCTGTACTTCTCAGGTATCCAGGGTATCTTATAGGAGCATACAATAACGTGAGTACTGAACTCATAAACATCTGGGTTAGCTGTACTTCTCAGGTATCCAGGGTATCTTATAGGAGTATACAACAACATGGGTACTGAACTCATAAACATCTGGATTAATTGTACTTCTCAGGTATCCAGGGTATCTTATAGGAGTATAGAATAACATGGGTACTGAAATCATAAACATCTGGTTAATTGTACTTCTCAGGTATCCAGGATATATTATAGGAGTATACAATAACGTGGGTACTAAACTCATAAACATCTGGGTTAATTGTACTCAGGTATCCAGGGTATCTTATAGGAGTATACAATAATGTGGGTACTGAACTCTTAAACATCTGGGTTAATTGTACTTCTCAGGTATCCAGGGTATCTTATAAGAGTATACAATAACGTGGGTACTGAACTCACAAACATCTGGGTTAATTGTACTTCTCGGGTATCAAGGGTATCTTATAGGAGTATACAATAATGTGGGTACTGAACTCATAAACATCTGGGTTAGCTGAACTTCTCAGGTATCCAGGGTATCTTATAGAAGTATACAATAATGTGGGTACTGAACTCATAAACATCTTGGTTAATTGTACTTCTCAGGTATCCAGAGTATCTTATAGGAGTATACTATAACGTGGGTACTGAACTCATAAACATCTGGGTTAGCTGTACTTCTCAGGTATCCAGGGTATCTTATAAGAGTATACAATAATGTGGGTACTGAACTCATAAACATCTGGGTTAGCTGTACTTCTCGGGTATCCAGGGTATCTTATAGGAGTATACAATAATGTGGGTACTGAACTCATAAACATCTGGGTTACCTGTACTTCTCAGGTATCCAGGGTATCTTATAAGAGTATACAATAATGTGGGTACTGAACTCATAAACATCTGGGTTAGCTGTACTTCTCGGGTATCCAGGGTATCTTATAAGAGTATACAATAACGTTGGTACTAAATTCATAAACATCTGGGTTAATTGCACTTCTCAGGTATCCAAGGTATCTTATAGGAGTATACAATAACGTGGGTACTGAACTCATAAACATCTGGGTTAACTGTACTCAAGTATCCAGGTTATCTTATAGGAGTATACAGTAATGTGAGTACTGAACTCATAAACATCTGGGTTAACTGTACTTCTCAGGAAGCAGCTTGGGACTAGTGTTGCATCTGGTGAGAGAAGGCACAGAGTGCATTTTATATCATTTTAGAGTACTGATGCTTTTTACACTGCATTTAAACTGCTAAATTCTGAATTCCTGCCTATTTTAAGTATTGCTTGGGTTACTGTGTAAGTTGATTATTTCCTGCACTTTTGGCTTGGATTACTTTTTACGTTGATTATTTACTGCACTTCGAGGTTCTCACAGTGATTTAAAGTTAGAAGGGTAAGTCTGCGGTGGCAGTGGGGAGTAGTAAGGTCTCATTTTGTGTGCTGAAAATCACTGTAGAAATCTTAGCGAGTGTTCTTATCATGACTGGCTAGAGGGCTTTACTTTTTTTTTATCCTTTGAAAAGATGGCACATATGAGTGAGGCTTTGCATTACACAGCAGTGGTACACAATGCTCTGAACTGATGTAGGCACCTAGAACTGAACTTTTCCTATAAACCTACCCCTGAAGTTACCTCTGTTCTTATCACACAAACAACAACTAGTTTATGTATTGAGGAGCACTGCTTCCATGAATTTCAGCTTAGTCTTGATTCTTAACCAAGCTAGCCAGCTGTAAACCCCCCTTAATACCATAATTTTGTAGCTCATGCGATAAGCATCTGTAACTGAGGATATGCACTTTGCTACTATCACTGCAGCCAGCTTGGTGGATACGGACAACCTCAGGCAATGAAGCAACTGTCTCATGCTTACTGACAAAACCGAATTCTTAAAAAAAAAAAAAAAAAAAAAAAAATGAATATGGTATGTGAGAGATGTTGTTACACAATGTAATTGGAGGCAAGGGTCTCCTGCACAAACAATTATAATACCAAATGGATTGTTACAAACACAAAATTACAACCACTTCTCATAGTATGGACTAAACATACAGATCCACGTAAACTGAGTCTCTTAAATGTAATCTTCATAAACCCTACAGACCACCCAGATGTTGCACTTAAAACTAGTATCCTCAGCAACCTCAATGGCATTCTACTAAAACAACACCCACCACCTTACCACATACAGCCATATATCATGTTGTCTCAACTTCTAATCTCATGAGGCAAACCACCACACAACTCAAAATTTTGGTCATATGAGACTCCTTTGTAAGACACAGATGTCCCATTCAGCAGTTTGAATATGGAGAGAGCCACAATCAGTTGATTATCAGAAGCCAGGATCTACCAGGTCACGCACGCATTCAGGTAGTTGAACCACAAATACCAGTATGACTGTCATAGCCCACATGGGTGTAAATGACTTTAGATGTATCCCCTATCCCCTGGACTATATGAAGAGACATGGTGGTACTCTCGGTGTCCTAAGCCAGTATAACCCCAGCACTGAGCAGCATTCTATCTTCTCTCAGGATGATGCCACACAATGAATCGAAGATAACTGGCTTTGATAATTGACTTGGCTTAGTTTTTGGTGTTATTTGAAGGGGGTACCATAGTTGTTATTATGGGAGGATATGGTTGACAGACCACACTGCTTTGCCACGGATGGTCAGCACCTGTCCCCTCTAGGCCTTCAGAAGATGGCTAAAACCTTGTCCAACCCCATAGTGTGTTTTTTAAGCATAGACCATCTGATAAACCTTCTGACATAGCAAAATCAACCCAGTAAAATAATAAAGGTGCTACTTTTCAATGCCAGGAGTCTAAACAAGAAAAGTACAGTTTTGTACCTACCATAAATGTAGATGTTCGAAGATCCACATTGCTGCAGTCATAACTAATGGGTAGTCCGCTGTCCTCGGTCGGCCCGAATACCAAAGTGTTATGCTGGCGTCGGTCATGGCGCTTAGATCTGACGTCAGTACGCCATGGTACTAAAGCGCATGACCGACGTCATATCCTCAGTCTTTTCTTGCCCCAGATGTCAGAAGGCCCTAAAAGGAAAGGCCATAGCCAAAATCATGCAAACTCCTAAGAACAAACCATAACTACGCCCCAAACCACAGAACCACCTCTAAATACAGTGGGGAAGGAGGGAGGGAAAATTGGACTGCAGCAATGTGGATCTTCGAACATCTACATTTATGGTAGGTACAAAACTGTACTATGTTCTTCATCTCACATAGCTGCAGTCATAACTAATGGGTAGAATCCCAAAGCAAAGGTACAGGGAGGATGGCAAAATTATAAAGCATTGGGAGCTGCTAACATGCCCTGTAAAACTGCAGTGGCAAACCCAGCCCTAGATTTAGAGTAAAGAGGGAGATGGTAATGTTTAGAGAAAGTGTGCACTGAACTCCAAGTAGCTGCCTCCAAAATATCTTTAGTAGCTACACCCCTTAAAAAAGCAGTGGAAGTGGCAGTAGCCCTAGTGGAATGAGGTCTGATTCCAGCCGGAATCTCCTTGCCATGATGAGAATAACAAAAAGCAATACAATGGCCAATCCATTTAGAAATAGTTTGTTTAGAAACAGGTTTTCCCTGAGAACTCAAAGCAAAAGAAACAAACAACTGTTGAGAGAGTCTGAACCCTTTAGTTCTACTCAAGTAATAACGTAACTGCCTGTGAATATCCAAAGAGTGCAGAATTTGTTCCCCTTTATTTTGGGGATCAGCATAAAAAGTAGGCAAATGAATAGACTGGTTCAAGGCCACATTTGAGACCACTTTAGGCATGAAAGTAGGGTTAGTACGCAAAGAGACCCTGTCCTTATGAAATATTAGGAAGGGTTCAACTGCCATTAGAGCCTGTAATTCAGATACCCTTCTAGCAGACGTAATGGCCAACAAAAAAGCTGTCTTCCAAGACAAAAACTTCAACTCAGCTGTAGCTGCAGGTTCAAAAGGAGATAAAGTGAGTTTCTCCAACACAAAATTGAGATCCCAGGAAGGAGTAGGAGCTCTCATGGGGTCTTATGTTCTTTGCCCCTCTAAGAAATTGCTTGAACAAGGGATGAGAGAATAAAGGTGGGTCACAATCATAGTGAGCAGAAATGGCTGCAGCATGAACTTTTACAGAGGAGAAAGACAAACCTTTGTCTAGTAATTCTGTAAGATCTTGACATTGATGAAATGATTGCCTGCCTGTGTCAAAAGGTGTGGACTTGCTGGCAGAGGCCAAGGAGGCTCCCGTACTAAACTCCGCAGCAGAGGGTACCAGTGTTGACGTGGCCAATCTGGAGCTATAAGAATCATGGAGGGCTTGTCCTGTCTGACCTTCAAGAGCACTTTGGGAAGAAGAGGCAGAGGAGGAAAGGCGTAGACTTGAAGATTGCTCCAACTGAATGATAGAGCATCCACCTTCCAAGCTGTTGGATGAAACATCTTTGTGCAAAACTTTGGCAACTGGAAATTTAGTGGGGAAGCGAACAGATCTATGTCTGGAGTCCCCCAAACCACTGTCAACTGTCGAAATACATGAGGATCCAGTTTCCACTCGTGAGGATCCACCATCTGTCTGCTCAATACATCCGCTAAGGAGTTCTGTGCTCCTGGCAGAAACCTTGCTTGAAGAGTGAGGTGCAAACTTAGAGCTGTCTCCCACAAAATCATCTCTTGTCTGCATAGTGGGTACGAATGGGTTCCCCCTTGCTTGTTGATGTACCACATGACAGTTGTGTTGTCTGTTTGAATCAACACTTGTCCTGGGTGTAGTAGATCTTGAAGGCCATCAACGAATTGGACTGCTAACATCTCCTTCATGTTGATATGCAAGTGTTGAAGTCTGGCAGGCCACATGTCTTGAACCCATTTTCCATTGAGGTGTGCTCCAAGCCTTGTCCGAGGCATCTGTCATTAAGATCTGACTCGCCTCTGGTCGGGTCACAGAGAGTCCCTTGTTTAGGTGACATTCCTGAGCCCACCACAAAAATTCCTTTTGAATGCAAGGTATTATCTGAATGACAGTGTCCAAATTGTGGCAGTGTTGTGTCCATACACTCTTGAGATACCATTGTAACTTCCTCATATGCAGTTTGGCATTGGGAAGCACCAGAATACAAGATGCCATGAACCCCAAGGCTTGAAGGACTGTCCTTGCAGTCAGCCTGGACCGGTGAGACAATTGCTGGAAGTATAGGGAAAGATTTCTTTGCTTGTCCGGGGTCAAAAACGCCATCTGAGAGGCTGTATTCAGTCTCACACCCAGAAAGCACATGTCCTGAGAGGGTACTAGACTGGACTTTATTTCGTTCACAGAATACCCTAGGCACCTTAACACTGCCATAACATACTGAAGATGGTGAAGTAGCTTGTCTTTGTCTTGAGCCAGAATCAGGCAGTCGTCCAAATAAAGATAAATTTGTATTCCTCTTAACCTGAAGAAGGCTATCACTGGTGCCAGAACCTTTGTGAATACCCTGGGCGCAGTAGATAAGCCAAAGGGCAATGCAGAGAACTGATAATGTAAAGTCCCAGCCCGAAAACGCAGGAATCTCCTGCAGCTTGGTCTGATAGGGATATGAAGATAAGCCTCCTTGAGATCCAGAGTTACCATCCAGTGATCTCTGCCTAGCATAGGTAGAAGTTGTTGCAAAGTCAGCATCTTGAATTTTGGAATGTCCAGGTATGTGTTGAGAATAGACAAATCCAGAATTGGCCTCCAAGTGTCTCCCTTCTTTGGTACAAGAAACAGGCGAGAATAAAATCCTAAGCCCACTTCTAATGGTGGAACCTGCTGTATAGCTCCCATTTGAAGAAGTAAAGCAATCTGAGTGTGAGCTTCTGCCTTTTGCTGAGGAGGAACGTCTGGCATGCCCTTGAAAGGAGGCAATGTGTGGAAATAAAACTTGTAGCCTCGGTTTATAATGTCCAACACCCATTTGTCCTGGGTAACTAAAAGCCAATTTTGCCTGAAAAGTGCCAACTTTCCCCCTAGAGGAGCTGCCAGACAAAAAGGATCGGGCAGCTGAAACTGTAGGTCATTGGGTCTGTTTACGAAAGGACTGGCCCCTGCCCTCACCAGCAGACTGCGCAGGGGAACTCCACGTCCTAGGCCTAAAAGATCCCTGTGCATGAGCTCTGCCCCTACCACGTCTAGATCTGCCCCTGGACTGTATATCAGAAGAAGGGTAAGCCCATTCCTTAGTAGGCCAATTTCTGCTAAACTTAGGGGGCTGCACTTGTAGGAAATCTTTAACAGTCTGCATAGACTTAGCTTTATCCTCCATCTTTTTCAAGACTGACTCCACAGGAGAACCAAACAAAACTTCAGACTGAAGAGGAGCATCCAATATTCGAGCTTTAACATGCTCCGACAAGTTCTGATCCTTAAGCCAGGCGTGCCTACGAATAACAGATCCAGTGGCAGCCACCCTAGAAGAGGCCTGTAAAGCATCAAAACCACACTGCAAAGAATGCTTACCCACCTGATCAGAGGCATGAACCAAATCCTGTAATTCCTTACACTCTAAGCCCTCTGCTAAAGCATCCACCTTAGACTTCAATTGACTAAGAAGAAAATTCTGGTATTTCAGCATATGAAACTGGCAATTTAGAGCCCTCATTGCAAGAGTGGAAGAGGTAAATACTTTTTTACCCCACCTATCCAGAGCTCTAGAGTCCTTATCCATAGGAACTGGATTCTTTACCACAGAAGCCCTGACACCCTTAGGTCCCTGGCTAATAGTCTCAGGGTCCGACCTAGGGCTCTTATACAAATATTTGTGAGCCTCTGGCACCCTGTAATACCTGTCTGGCTTAACCGGGGCAGGAGGCAAAGAGTCTGGATTAAGTGAAGCCTCAGAGAAAACATCCTGTACAACATCTAAAACCGGAGGGATAGCCAAGGGCCTATGTTGAGGTAAAAACAAGAATTCCCTAAGCCTCTTTTGGGAATCTGAGAAATCCTGACCTTCTCAGGTATCCAAGGTATCTTATAGGAGTATACAATAACGTGGGTACTGAACTCATAAACATCTGGGTTAACTGTACTCAAGTATCCAGGTTATCTTATAGGAGTATACAGTAATGTGAGTACTGAACTCATAAACATCTGGGTTAACTGTACTTCTCAGGAAGCAGCTTGGGACTAGTGTTGCATCTGGTGAGAGAAGGCACAGAGTGCATTTTATATCATTTTAGAGTACTGATGCTTTTTACACTGTATTTAAACTGCTAAATTCTGAATTCCTGCCTATTTTAAGTATTGCTTGGGTTACTGTGTAAGTTGATTATTTCCTGCACTTTTGGCTTGGATTACTTTTTAAGTTGATTATTTACTGCACTTCGAGGTTCTCGCAGTGATTTAAAGTTAGAAGGGTAAGTCTGCGGTGGCAGTGGGGAGTAGTAAGGTCTCATTTTGTGTGCTGAAAATCACTGTAGAAACCTTAGCGAGTGTTCTTATCATGACTGGCTAGAGGGCTTTACTTTTTTTTATCCTTTGAAAAGATGGCACATTTGAGTGAGGCTTTGCATTACACAGCAGTGGTACACAATGCTCTGAACTGATGTAGGCACCTAGAACGGAACTTTTCCTATAAACCTGCCCCTGAAGTTACCTCTGTTCTTATCACACAAACAACAACTAGTTTATGTATTGAGGAGCACTGCTTCCATGAATTTCAGCTTAGTCTTGATTCTTAACCAAGCTAGCCAGCTGTAAACCCCCCTTAATACCATAATTTTGTAGCTCATGCGATAAGCATCTGTAACTGAGGATATGCACTTTGCTGCCATCTCTGCAGCCAGCTTGGTAGATACGGACAACCTCAGGCAATGAAGCAACTGTCTCATGCTTACTGACAAAACCTAATTCTTAAAAAAAAAAAAAAAAAAAAATGAATATGGTACGTGAGAGATGTTGTTACACAATGTAATTGGAGGCAAGGGTCTCCTGCACAAACAATTATAATACCAAATGGATTGTTACAAACACAAAATTACAACCACTTCTCATAGTATGGACTAAACATATAGACCCATGTAAACTGAGTCTCTTAAATGTAATCTTCATAAACCCTAAAGACCACCCAGATGTTGCACTTAAAACTAGTATCCTCAGCAACCTCAACGGCACTCTACTAAAACAACACCCACCACCTTACCACATACAGCCATATATCATGGTGTCTCAACTTCTAATCTCATGAGGCAAACCACCACACAACTCAAAATTTTGGTCATATGAGACTCCTTTGTAAGACACAGATGTCCCATTCAGCAGTTTGAATATGGAGAGAGCCACAATCAGTTGATTATCAGAAGCCAGGATCTACCAGGTCACGCACGCATTCAGGTAGTTGAACCACAAATACCAGTATGACTGTCATAGTCCACATGGGTGTAAATGACTTTAGATGTATCCCCTATCCCCTGGACTATATGAAGAGACATGGTGGTACTCTCTGTGTCCTAAGCCAGTATAACCCCAGCACTGAGCAGCATTCTATCTTCTCTCAGGATGATGCCACACAATGAATAGAAGACAACTGGCTTTAATAATTGACTTGGCTTAGTTTTTGGTGTTATTTGAAGGGGGTACCATAGTTGTTATTATGGGAGGATATGGTTGACAGACCACACTGCTTTGCCAAGGATGGCCAGCACCTGTCCCCTCTAGGCCTTCAGAAGATGGATAAAACCTTGTCCAACCCCATAGTGTGTTTTTTAAGCATACACCATCTGATAAACCTTCTGACATAGCAAAATCAAGCCAGGAAAATATAAAGGTGCTACGTTTCAATGCCAGGAGTCTAAACAAGAAACTTAATTCCCTGAAAGCCCTCCTTACCCTGGAGAATGCAGATGCCTGTGCAGTTACTGAGGTGTGGTCTAAAGCTGCGGACAGCACCCCATCAGTGCAGATCTATAATGCCTTCCACACACTCAGACCAGCTACTGTACAGGAACGGAGAAAATGTGGAGGTGTCTCAATTTAAATCAAAAACAAGGCTGTTCAAATAGTATGACATGCTTGAGCTTCTCCCCATTCAAATTACTATAGCCAAAGTTCCATATGATATCAATAAAAGCTATAGGTCCCCCTCTATGACCCAAGAAACCCATAATACATGAATGTACTGGATACTCTAGCTATTCAATCCAGCACCATATTCATGGCCGACTTCAGCTACTCCCACTGTAAACTGGGAATCATACACAACACCAAGCATGCAGGCTCAGAGATTTCTGCACTTTGTAAGCACAAACACCCTGAACCAGCTAGTCCACACACCCACTAGGCATGCTAACATCTTTGATTTGGTCCTCACAGACATGGGAGAATATTGCCCCACCCCACTCCTGTAATGTCTTTACTTGTTAGGTCAGGCCATTAGGCTGTCTCCTTTGAAATAAAAAAATAAAACCTGGGATCCCAGCTAACCCTGTAATTTTTCAAAATTCATAGGTTCATACATTCATAGGTGTTTACTAGGCTAGCAACTACAAGGGCCTTTTAAACCTATCTATGCATCCCAAACTTCCTACTATTAAGTGATAACCCAGCAAAGTTTCCAGCCTCCCCAAACTCTGAGAACAATGCTGCCTATGTGGAATTGTTCATAAGAAACATGTACAATCCAGTTCACTACTGCATAGAGATTTCTTTGCCTACCTGGAATAAGCACAGGACAAATTCAAAAAGCAAGCTAAACTGGTAGAATCCTAACATTAATTGGCTGTATAACAAAAGGATGAAAATCATGGAAAATATTAGAAAGCGCAATGTTAAGCAAGGTAGAAATTCCTTCATCAAACCGAACAAGCAACTCAGGTTGCTAATCAAATCTACCAAAGCCAAATTTGAGTTAAAAGTTGTCTCCCAGGCCAAGGGAAACCACAAGGCATTCTTCAGCTATGTTCACAACCTCAAACGGTACACACAGCAATGTGCCAAACTAATTGTAAATGGATCCACCTATACTGAACTGGAAGATACAACAAATCTACTAGCCAACAAACTCAGCTCCAATTTTGCCTCTTTCTCTTCCCTAGATACCCCACAGGAAATGCTGTCAACCATAATTCTCCCACGTATCACTAGGGAACAGGTCTTCAGTGAACTCTCCAAGGCCAAGAACACTGTATCAATGGGCCTCAAAATATTCCATGATGCTCTTTAATAGCATGAAACATGATCTATCAGGACTACTAGAATCACTGTTTAACAGTAACCTCTAGACAGGGTTCATACCAAGTAAAGGGAGGACTGCAACTATCATCCCTCTTCACAAGTGCAGACCATCTGCAGATTCATAAGTATGACTAGTCTCGTGTACAAAGCCATGGAAAGAATTATCTTGGAAACCGTCAGACACTGGATTCAACCCAGTTTGGTTTCCTCAAGGACAAATCATGCCTATTCAATCTCTAGAACTTCTTCAAGAAGGTCACCAAAGCAATGGATGGCAAAATTGTGCATACTGCCTACCTTGACCTGGCCAAAGCATTTGACTCAATACCTCACTCAGGAATTGTAGACAAACCTCATGAAATTAGGTATAAATCCTTATGTCACTCAGTGGTTAGCCAGCTAGCTAAAAGATGAGACCCATGAAGTTAGGATTGGGGAACCTACCTCCTCAAAAATGCCAGTCACTAAAGGAGTTCCTGAAGCTTGGTGCAAGGGCATCTCATTTTCAGCATCTTCTTTTTTGAAGTAAAGTACAACATCAAGGGCCTCTAGCTGACCATGTCTGCAGAGTGCAACCTGGGCATAGTCATAGAATCTCCAAAGACACACATACTCTCCAAGAAGGCCTGACACAGACCAATAACTGGTGCCCGATTCATGTTCTAAAAGTCAGTGCCAAAATGCATAATAGTATCGTCTGGATATCACATTCATAATACATCCTCTAAATACCACATTTATAATACAACCCCTAAGAGTAGACCCTGTAGTCAGGGATTTGGGAATGCATGTAGATGGTAACCTTATTTTTACGATCATATAATTCCATCATACAGTAGTAAGGAAATCCATTCCATGTTCTGCAACTTTTTAAGCAAAGGTATGACATCTAGGTACAAGGATGTCAGTGTTCAGCTGTACTTTTCCCTCATTAGACCAATCATTGAGTATAAGATCCTGCTTGGTATGTACATGACCAGGCATATGCAACAACTGAAACATCCACTGGGTGTAAACAATGGGTCTATATTAAATCAACGAAAATCCATTACATTGAATACCAGAACAGTGACACGTATTACTCGAACCACGAAAATACCAAATGTACTAAACCGCGAAATTTAAAATATCGAACGTTCATAGTCGGCCAACCCCACCACCCGCTACATACTACCTACCCAAACAAAATAAATAAATCACATACATACACTAACCAAACCCTACTCCTAACCCTAAAGTAAAGAACCAAAACTCAACTTCTAACCCTACACTAAACCCCACATGCACAACTATCTATGCACTATCCTTAAATGCTCCCTAACCCTAAGGTCCGTAACTACCGCACACTTCCCCTACGGAGATATACCCAAACAAAATAAATAATACACATAAATACATTTAACAAAACCCTACTTCTAACACTACACTAAATCTTACACACATTACCTATCTATGCACTTACCTTAACCCGCACCCTAACCCTAAGGTCCGTAACTATTGCACACTTACCTTATGGAGCTATACTGCAGATGGGCCAACCAAAACACTTCGACGTTTTGAATTTTGAAGTTTTGCACGTTTGACGATTACTTATTTTGTGCAATAAGTGTCGATGATTTCGTATTCGCATAAACTGAGCTTCGACAATCTAATAGGAACCCGTAAACAACATGTCCTACATAGACTGCCTGAAAGGCAATCTATGCCTGGAGTACGAAGCATCCTCTGATCCCATTCTGATGGACATAATACACTTTCGCACAACAAACAGCATTAGAATTACCCAATCTAGCGACCTCAACCTCTCCTGAAAATTGATAATACATGTTGGAGCGACAAGTATGTATCTCAGAGACTACTCCCTTCTCTGGAAAAGACTTCCCGTTATTGTGAATTGGAGGTCTTCCCTAACCCAATTCAAACATAACTTGAACTAGTGGATGGAGAGCTGGAAATGTTTCCCTGGTCTGGGATCTATGTCTCTATCAAGCCTAAGTCTACGTATACCCCTTAAAATAACCCTAGGGTATCAAAACTTGTCAGATACATTTGTGAAGAAACCTGGGGTTATTAACATAGTAATCACCTATGAACATATTAATTATAGCTGTAGGCTAATGATATTGTAGAACTGTTCATGACAAACAAAGCCACAGCAATAAGATCTAAAAATACTAGATGTACTACTGTATACTTGTTTATAGCATGCTGAAGAGAAAGAAGATAAACATCCATTTCACAACTGGAGTTTTTTTCTGGGTCCTTTTTCCTTTCTAGGTCTACCACTGATCTGCCCCTCTAACTGATCTGCAGTCCATTTATTTCCCACTTGAAACAGCCACTTCAAAACCACTGACAGAAGTGAGAGTCCAGAGGGTCTGCCATCCTGGTATCAGAGGAAGGAGACAGTTTTTTTGCTGTTTTAATCCCTTACTTCCCTTTAGCAGGCTGATGTGCAAATGTTTCTGTGGTATTGCCCTACTGACCTGTGTGTACTTTCATAGAACTGCTCCAATGACTTGCGTATGCTTCTGTAATACTGTCCAGATGATTTTTTATATACTTTTGTAATACTGGCCAAATGACATGTGCAAACTTCCATAGTACTGTCCTGAAGATTTATGTGTGCTTCCATAGCACTGTTCTGGTGATGTGCATGCTTCTGTAACACTGCCAGGATAAGTTGTGCATGCTTTCATACTACTGCCTGGATGACATGTGGATGCTTTCGTACCACTGCCCGCATCAGTCGTGCATGCTTTCATACTACTGCGCCTGGATGAGTTGTGCATGCTTTCATACTACTGCACCCGGATAAGTTGTGCATGCTTTCATACTACTGCGCCTGGATGAGTTGTGCATGCCTATGTACTACTGTGCCTGGATGAGTCATGCACGCTAATGTACTACTGTGCCTGGATGAGTCGTGCATGCTTTCATATTACTGCTCCTGGATGAGTTGTGCATGCTGTGATGACTGTGCCCTGGCCCAGCAATCAAGGAGCCTCAATCCTCACCACTAAAATCAGGGAGGTCGTCTCCTAGAAGAAGAAAGGATAACTAATACACATAGTAAAGTACAATTTCCCTTAAGTGCACACAGAGATCACAGTCAGTCTGGGGCTGGTTGCTCCCTTGCTCTCCAGGTTCCCAATAAGACTCCCCACTGGCACAGCTATAGGGTCCAGATCTCAGCCTAGCTGGCAAGCTAACCTCCAGTACCCTCTCTGTCCAACCAGTGCTTTGTGTCCCTGCCCAGGTAGCTGACACACACCCACACTTTGAGATAAGTATTTATACAACTTCACAGACACTTCTGGGAAAGGCTGACACAGATTCTCCAGCTGTGCCCCTTTACCCAGACTATACAGTAGTAAGTATTGCCACCACCCAACTAATAATATCAGCTACTAAAAGGCCCTTAAAAATGTGCCCAAATATTACTGTGCAATGTTATTATCCAATTGGTAATGTGACTATTCAGTCTAAGGCTTATTAGAGTGGCCTATTACAGTAACCTCGATAAATATGCAATGTACTCTAGAACTACTTCTCTACACAAACCAGCCACAGGTAAAGGTTTGTAAAATATTTAATAATGAATAATTAAAACACAAGACAATACTACTACACCACAGAGATATCTAAGAGTTCAGAGATCACACAGAAACTTAAAATAATACAGTAGGACAGGTCTGATGTCAAAGAAAAACACAATCTAACTTTCTAATCTTTAGCTAATATTAAGAGAAAACACAGTGCTATAATCCTACTTACATACATAAAGGGCATAATAAGCAGTGCTGGGGCTGATGGTCCAAGACAAATGCTTTTAGTTTCTTACTGAACAATAGTTTTTAAAACACTAACAAACAGCTCTGCTAAGGCCCTCCCAAATTACATCATTTTGACACTTAGGTTTTCCTAGTATTCCTAGTTTCCTAGTATTCACATTACATCATTTTGACACTTAGGCTAGCACCTGCTCAGGAAACTACAACAATAAAAGACATTTCACATGTATACTCTAACATTTATTCCTTCAGTTAAGACAGTAGAAAGAATGTGTTTAGACAGCCGCTTTGGAACCACTTTTTAGATAACATCCTACAAAAGGGCCTTGCTGAGACAGATGCCAGGTGTCAAAGCCATGGCCTCAAGCTCAATGCCAAAAAGTGCATTGTCATCCCTTTTGGTAAAAACTCAGTACCCATGAACTACCACATAGGCGGTAGTCTACTTAACACTGAAAGTGTGATGAGAGACCTTGGGACACAGGTGGACAGTAATCTCTCTTTTGATAATCACATCACCACAGTAGTCAGGAAATCCTTCTATGTGGCACACCTCATCACAAAAGGTTTCTCATCCAGGAAAAAAGGTCATTGTTCCCTCTACTGTCACTCATTAGACCCATTATAGAGTACAATGCCCCTTTTGGTATGTACCTCACAAGACATCTACAACAACTGGAAAGGCCACAGAAATACCTCACAAAGAGGATTACTGGCCTCAAACAGATGCCCTATGCAGACCGTCTCAAAAAACTGCAGCTTTACTCCGTTGCATATCGCCTACTCAGAGGCGATCTCTGCCTAACACACAAAGCTATGTCAAACCCAGAGCTTTTAGACATGCTTCACTTAAAGAAATCACAATCCCTATGAGCTACATGGTCTAGGGACCTAAACCTTGTCATCACAATAAACAGAACATGCTGGAGGGATAGATTCCTGTCCCAGAGACTTCCCATACTCTGGAACAAACTACCTATCCATATCAAACAAAGCTCCTCATTAGCGCTCTTCAAGAAAAATTTTGATGATTGGATGGGAGATAGGAAATTCACCCAGGGGATCACTTCTGTGGCTCTGCTTGACAGTGGCACAGGAAAATAATTTTCTTGGGTGGCAAAAGCCAGGGTACCTTTGGCTAGGCTTATATAGGCCCTAGGGCCAATAGCCTATTACCTACCTATGAACCTATGAAAAGAAAATTTGAAATGCTTGGCTTGGTTTTCCTTACAGCAGATGGCAATGTTGCAACAGTCTTGAAGTTCACATTTTACAATATTTTCTTTCATTTAAAAACATAAGCCCGTATTTTACATGTATTTATACAAATAATATAATTATGTATCATATTCTGTTTGACTAGGCTGGCAGCCTTCACCCATCTTTCCCCAATCTTCACATCTTTTCCCCCCTGGAGAACACAAACTAGTTTTTCAAGTGACCCTTGAGAAACACCGCTTGAGAGGGTTAGGTCTATCTGAGGGTATCTCATCCCATTCCCTGTCTTGAGAGCCCATCTGCATTGGCATTGCTACTCCCACTATGGTGCTTCATTGATATATCATATGCTTGCAACTCCAGGTTCCATTTTAGCAACTTGGCATTTTGTTGACTGGCTTTTTTAACCATATTAGAGGGTTGTGATCTGTCATTACAGTGAATTTTCTTCCATACAGTTAAGGCTGAAGTTTCTGAAATGCCCACACTATAGCTAGACATTCCTTTTCTACAGCTGCATAGCATTCCTCCCTGGGTTGGAGCCTACAACTGAGGTAAACCACTGGGTGGTCTTCTCCCTCTGAAGAAATCTGGGTAAGTACAGCCCCCACCCCATGGTTTGAAGCATCCACTTGCACAACAAATTCTTTGCTGTAATCTGGACTGGCTAACACAGGGGGTTCTCACAAAGATTCTTTAAGCTTCTGAAATGCCTGCTCACATGCTAGTGTACACACTATCTTATCTGGCCTGTTCTTCTTCATCAGGTCTGTGAGGGGAGCAGCTATGGTACTATAACTGGGGATGAACTTTCTGTAGTACCCTGCTGTCTCTAAGAATGCCCTCACCTGCTTTTTGGTAACAGGTGCAGGCCATGCTGAATAGCTTCCACTTTGACAGGTTCTGACTTTATCTTACCACTCACCACTCTATGTCCTAGGTAGGAGACCTCTACCATACCCACCTGACATTTGCTCGGCTTAATGGTCAGCCCTGCCCACTGTAGTCTGCCCAGCACCTCCTTGACATGCTGAAGGTGCTCTGGCCAGGAATGTTTGTAGATGGCAATATCATCTAGGTAAACAAGGGCACAACCTCCTGCTCCTACTAGGATACTATTTACCAGCCTCTGGAAAGTCACTGTGGCATTCTTCATCCCAAAGGGCATCTTTGTGAACTCATACAAGCCAAAAGGAGTCACAAAGGCTGACTTCTCTCTAGCACTGGGAGTCAAGGGCACCTGCCAGTAACCCTTAGTAAGATCAATGGTTGTAAGATACTTAGCCCCACCCAGCTGCTCTAGGGCCTCATCTGTCCTAGGCATGGAGTAAGCATCTGACTCTGTGTGACTATTTAATTTCCTGTAATCCCCACAGAACCTGGTGTTGCTATCCTCCTTTAGCATCAACACCACTGGCAAGGCCCAGTGACTGTTGGGACTCTTGAATCACCCCTAGTTCCAACATCTCCTGTACCTCTTCCCTCAGAGTCTGTCTGACTCTCTCAGGCATCCTATAAGAGGCCTTCCTAATAGGCCTTTGGGGCCCTGTATCCACCTGATGCTGCACTGGGTGGGTGCTCTCTGGTCTCCCAGTGAACATGTCCCCAAATTGCTGCAACAATGCTCAGATTTCTCAAACCTGGGTAGGAGATAGCTGCTGGGACATTGCTACCCCTTCCACCGAGGTGTCAGCCTGAGCCTCACTGAGGAGATCAGTCCCCAGATCTCCCTCAGACTCCTCCTGCAATCCACTGCAAATGCTCAGCACATGGGCCTCCCTATCATGGTAAGGTTTTATCATGTTAACATGATACAATTTGTGCCCCTGCCATCTGCCTAGCCCTTCCACCATGTAATTAACATCACTTACCTTTATTACTACCTTGTAGGGTCCCTCCCAAGCTGCTTGCAGCTTGTTGTGTCTGACAGGAATGAGAACCATTACCTGCTGCCCCACAGCATATTCTCTAGCTCGAGCATTAATGTCATTCTACACATTTTTCTGTTGTTGGGCTTTTACAAGGTTCTCCTGGGCCAAACCCATGAATTCCCTGAGCCTTGTCCTGAGGTTTAGGACGTATGCCACAACAGACTCCTTGTAAGACTCACACTCACCTTCCCACTCATCTCAAATTAAATCTAGAGGTCCCCTCACCCTATGCCAATACAGCAACTCAAAGGGTGGAAAACCTTTGGATTCCTGGGGAACCTCTCTGTAGGCAAACAACAGATGGGGCAAATATTTGTCCCACTCCCTCTTAAACTGATCTGCAAATGCCTGTAGCATGGACTTGATTGTAGAGTTTAACCTCTCAACAAGACCATTAGTCTGGGGATGGTAGGGGTGGTCTTCATGTGCTTCACCCACAGGACTTCCACAGACAAGCCAGCAGGTCTGACGTGAAATTGGCACCTCAGTCAGTCAGTATTTCTTTTGGGAAACCTACCCTGCTGAAAATCTCTAGCAAAGCATTTGCCACCTTCTCTGCCTCAATGGAGGACAAAGCCACTGCCTCAGGGTATCATGTAGTATAATCTACTACCACTAGGATATACCTTTTCCCTGTGGAACTTGGTGTACTCAGAGGACCCACAATATCCATAGCTACCCTCTGAAATGGCTCCTCAATCCCAGGCAAAGGCATCAAAGGAGCCCTCACCTTGTCTCCTGCCTTGCCTACCTTTTGGCACTGCTCACAGGTCCTGTAGTACCCTATTGCATCTCTGGAAATTCCAGGCCAACATAAGTTCTGCATAATACGCCTCTTTGTATGTTTTATGTCCATATGACCTGCAAAGGGAATATCATGGGCTATGACTAGAAGTGCCAGATGGTAAGCTCTAGGCACTACCAACTGCTGTACTCTCTCACCTTCTAGCCCTCCCTCAGGGGTCCACTGTCTGTATAGTAACCCTTTGTCCCAGTATACAGATTCCCCCTTCCCTTGAGAATCAGGTGCCTCCCTAGCTACCTGCCTCAGGCCTTGCAATGTAGGGTCTGAGAGCTGAGCCTGTCTCAACTCACTCCTTGTAACCCTTCCCAGCTCCCCTTCCACAGGAAGTCTGGCATCCTCTGACACTGGTGCCTCAGGTGGTCAGCCTGGGTACTACTACTCACCTCTACCTTTGCAGTTACCCTGTCCAAGGGACCATCAGCACCCACAAGTAGCTGTGGCTCACATTCAGTCTCACTGCTACAATGTAGCTCACTCCCTGAAGTAACCACCTCAGCAGTCCTGGCTGCAAGTATGCAGTCCGTCTGAGTCTCCCCCAGGCTACCAGACCCACATGCTTGTCTCCTAGCCTCACTGCGTGTAACTGCATAAGTACATAGTACTGGCTCATCCAAATCCTTCCCTCTCAGGACATCTGCAGGATGGTAGTTCCATACCCCTGTTGTCTCAAGACAACCAACTATTGCTATTTTGTCTTTCCCACTTACTGGCTCCCTTGCCATTGGTTCCCCACCTTGCCTCCATGAACACCTGTATGCCACATGGTCCCACTGGTTGCATTCAAAACATTTAATCCTAGCTCCTGGATGTGTACCTGGACTAGTGGCTTTCCCTGCTACTGGCAGATTCTGTTGGGGCAGTCTGTGCTGCCAACCATGGGTTCCTTTAGACCCATGAGCAGTGCTGGGGGTCCCCTTCCTGGGCAGGGCTGCCCTGCTGGCCAGGTATAGGTCTCCCTTCTTCCCCATCTCATCTGAAGTAGCACATTGTCTATCAGCTAACCAGATCCTCATGTCCTCAGGCAAAGTGCTAAGGGCTTGTTTCCTCACCAAAAGGTCTGCCAGCCCTTCAAAAGTGGTGACCTGACATCCACTCACCCAGCTATGAAAATAAGTGCTCAGTTCTGCAACATATTCACATACATTTTCATCTGCCTTTCGGATATGCTCACGAATCTTGTTCCTATACATTTCAGGTATTAGCTTAAAACATTCTAACAGACATTTCTTTACAACAGTATAATCAAAACAGACAGAGTCAGGCATTTATGATATACAAGTTACAGCTTTCCCATGAAGTAAGGGGGCCAGGAACCATACCCAGAGCCTTTGGTCAACACTATACTGTTTGCATACCCTTTCAAACATGTGAATGAAACTATCAAAATTATCCCCCTCTTTAAATTGCGGAAGAAATTTACTGACCTGTTGTGCTTCTGGGGTCCAGTTACTCCCTTCCTCATTACCTCCATGACTCTGGTGAAGAGTCAGCATTTCCCTCTTATGCTTCCTCTGACGCTTCTATTCTTCGGCTTCTATCACCAAACGCCTGGCCTCCAACTCAAGTCTCTTTAGCTCCAGCTGGATTTTTAAGTCCACTACAGAAAGGTTGAGTTGTCCATTCTCTGAGGATATTGTATTTCCACTGCCATTCTGATCATCCTCCTGGATGCTGTTTTCTGATGCAGCTGTAACCAAGGCTGCAGTCAGGTCTGCCTTAGTCAGGTTTCCATGCACCAGTCCCCTAGCCTGGCACATCTCCACCAGCTGGCTCCTTGTCAACTTTCCATACTCCTGTGCTGACATGCTGCCTGCTCAGCCTGACTAACTAAGCTACAAAAGAAATAAAACAATTGTGATCTGAACTCATAGTATACACTGCGTGGCTGATTTAGAGTACAAAACACCTTCATAGATCACTGTACATAAGCTGCAGGATTCACTCTACCGACACCACTACAAGCCAATTAGTATGTGAAGTAGATCCCACCACTGCCACCACTTGTGACGACCGTGCCCTGGCCCAGCAATCAAGGAGCCTCAATCCTCACCACTAACACCAGGGAGGTCGTCTCCTAGAAGAGGAAAGGATAACTAATATACACAGTAAAGTACAATTTCCCTTAAGTGCACACAGAGATCACAGTCAGTCTGGGGCTGGTTGCTCCCTTGTTCTCCAGGTCCCCAATAAGACTCCCCACTGACACAGCTATAGGGTCCAGATCTCAGCCTAGCTGGCAAGCTAACCTCCAGTACCCACTCTGTCCAACCAGTGCTTCGTGTCCCTGCCCAGGTAGCTGACACACACCCACACTTTGAGATAAGCATTTATACAACTTCACAGACACTCCTGGGAAAGGCTGACACAGATTCTCCAGCTGTGCCCCTTTACTCAGACTATACGGTAGTAATTACTGCCACCACTGGCTTATATTATCAGCTACCCAAAGGCCCTTGAAAGGGTGTCCAATTATTACTGTGCAATATTATTATCCAATTGGTAATGTGACTATTCAGTCTAAGGCTTATTAGAGTGGCCTATTACAGTAACCTCTATAAATATGCAATGTACGCTAAAACCTACTTCTCTACACAAACCAGCCACAGGTAAAGGTTTTTAAAATATTTAATGATAAATAATTAAAACACAAGACAATAGTACTACACCACAGATATATCTAAGAGTTCAGAGATCACACAGAAACTTAAAATAATACAGTAGGATAGGTCTGATGTCAAAGAAAAACACTTAATCTAACTGTCTAATCTTTAGCTAATCTTAAGAGAAAACACAGTGCTATAATCCTACTTACAGATATATACACCATAATAAGCAGTGCTGGGTTTATGGTCCAAGACAAATGCTTTCAGTCTCTCACTGAACAATAGTTTTTAAAACACTAACAAACAGCTCTACTAAGGCCCTCCCAAATATACATCATTTTGACACTTAGGCTTTCCCAGTATTCACATTACATCATTTTGACACTTAGTCTGTAGTTCCCAGTCAAACAAACTCCATTGTTTAGCGAGCTAACACCTGCTCGGGAAATTACAACAATAAAAGACATTTCATATGTATACTCCAACAATTATTCCTTCAGTTAAGACAATAGAAAGAATGTGTTCAGCCAGCTGCTTCGGCACCACTTTTTAGATAATTGTAACTTTAAAGAACATTTGAAATGCTTGGCTTGGTTTTCCTTACAGCAGATGGCAATGTTGCAACAGTTACATTTATTTATACAAATAATAAAATTATGTATTAAATTCTATTTGACTAGGCTGGCAGCCTTCGCTCATCTTTCCCCAATCTTCACACATGCTATCATACTACTCTGCCTGGATAAGTTGTGCATGATTTCATATTACTGCACCTGGATGAAATGTGCATGCATTTGTACTACTGCCCCCAGATGTGTCATGCATGCTTTCATACTACTGCACCCGGATGAGTCGTGCATGCTTTCATACTACTGCACTCGGATGAGTCGTGCATGCTTTTGTACTACTGCACCCAGATGAGTCATGCATGCTTTCAGACTACTGCACCCGGATGAGTCGTGCATGCTTTCATACTACTACACCCGGATGAGTCATGCATGCTTTCATACTACTGCACCTGGATGAGTTGTGCATGCTTTCATACTACTGCACCCGGATGAGTCGTGCATGCTTTCAGACTACTGCACCCAGATGAGTCGTGCATGCTTTCATACTACTGCACCCGGATAAGTTGTGCATGCTTTTGTACTACTGCACCCGGATGAGTCATGCATGCTTTCAGACTACTGCACCCGGATGAGTCGTGCATGCTTTCATACTACTGCACCCGGATGAGTCGTGCATGCTTTCATACTACTGCACCCGGATGAGTCGTGCATGCTTTCATACTACTGCACCCGGATGAGTCGTGCATGCTTTCAGACTACTGCACCCGGATGATTCGTGCATGCTTTCATACTACTGCACCCGGATGAGTCGTGCATGCTTTCATACTACTACACCCGGATGAGTCGTGCATGCTTTCATACTACTGCACCCAGATGAGTCGTGTATGCTTTCAGACTACTGCACCTGGATGAGTCATGCATGCTTTCATACTACTGCACCTGGATGAGTCGTGCATGCTTTCATACTACTGCACCCGGATGAGTCGTGCATGCTTTCATACTACTGCACCCGGATGAGTCATGCATGCTTTCATACTACTGCACCCGGATGAGTCATGCATGCTTTCATACTACTGCACCCGGATGAGTCGTGCATGCTTTCATACTACTGCACCCGGATGAGCCGTGCATGCTTTCAGACTGCACCCGGATGATTCGTGCATGCTTTCATACTACTGCACCTGGATGAGTCGTGCATGCTTTCATACTACTGCACCCGGATGAGTCGTGCATGCTTTCATACTACTGCACCCGGATGAGTTGTGCATGCTTTCATACTACTGCACTCAGCTGAGTCGTGCATGTTTTTATACTACATTTCTATATGCTTCCATTGTACAGTCCCGATAATGTGCTTCCTTCAATGCATGAGCCAATATGCACCGATTGTGTTACGTAGAGCCCAGATATCTGTCTGTTGCATGCTGAAATACCCCCCATCTCTGCTGAGCATCAGTTATGCAGTGGGTCATCTGCTTCCCTTCTCCACCAGGATGGGGAAACCTATATCACTCCTTTACCCTCTTCCTCTCATACTAGCTCATCCAGCACCCAGGTCACCAACTCCTCTTGGGTTATCTGAGTCACAGTTGGGATTAATCCCTTTGTATCATGAAGCTGGTTTCCCACAACTGGGGGGGGGGGTTCACCAGTGAGTCTTATGATTAATTGTAGGTATGATAACACGTTACTCTCAACATAACTCTTAACTGTCCAGATTTTCACATGATGTTGATTTTTGCCTCATATTTTTGATCTGTTCCTCATAAAATTTGTGATTTTCTGGCAAATAACTGGGATGATCTGAGGAGTGAAGTCATTAAATGATGACATACATTTGAGTTTCATACTTCAGATCCTTCAGAAAATGTATGTTAACATAAACCCTGTTATTCTGGCAATGTTTTAAGTTAATAAGAGCAATGTTTAAAATCTGTCCCTATTTTTGGACCTTTGTCCCTCCATTTTTACAGGTTTTGTCCAGATTTCTAGCACTAGCAGGTTGAGAGGTATTTCAATGCAGATTCAAGCCAGATAAACTAATATGCCTGACAGACTGCAGGGGATAGAAGACATGAATCCCAAGAGACACATCAGGATGCAGAACCTCAAAGGGGAGCAATCACTGTAACTGAAATAAATTTGGACAGAAAAACATGTTTAACTCTTCATCATCAATTTTTGCAAAACTGATGAAGTCAAAAGTCTTATGATAAAAACTGCAAATGGCAGGAAGGTCTTGATAACAGCAAACACTTGGGTTTGACATGTTCCACTATGTTCTTGACCCTTCTAACATAATTGAATTAAATCCTCCAAGAGACTGACATAGCCAACATTTCTCAGACTATGTATGCTTAGAGGTCAGGTCATGTATTCTCTTTTCCCATGCAGGTTTCTACAATGAATGACACTGCCACCAGGTCATAATATTTGGAACTTCTGCAGACAGTGATTTTAATGTTTCTCTATATGAATATTTTATTTCTTTACAGTCTCTGCAATGTTTAACTTTACAAATATCTTTACTCTTACAACAACAGTGGCGTAGCTCTGGAACTTTTTGTCAAATGTGCTCCCAAATTAGTCATGGTTATACAAAATATGGAAGGGAAAGGTCTGTAATATGCCTAGGCTTTGGAAATAGAAGAGTAGGAATGAGGCAAAAAGTGAGGAGAAAAAATGCTTAGCAATGAAAGTGAATCTTCATTGGATGAAATTTACTGGGCTGGGTTGAAAATTATCTGCTGTCATTGTCCTTGTTATGAAAAGTACTTCAGACTGTCTTTTGCTTGAATGATTGTATTATCGTTTATTCTTATGGAGACAGAAGCGATAGTCACTTAAACACTCTTAGCAAAAAGTACAAAACAAAGCTTAGAAGGATTGTATTAACACCAGCAACTTAGTGCATCTGGTAATGGTAACTGGAGTCACTTCTTCTATAATATCAGCAAATTGTAAAAAAGCTTGGTTGATCTACTACAATTAGAAAGGAAAAGGCTTGGCAAAATGGAAGAATAAGGCAAACACAGTATTTTTAAATCAGAAGAATACATGCAATACAATGCATTTGGAAAGACAAAAAAAGGGGAGTAAATGATCAAAAAGAAGTTAGGAAACTTAGGAATAATCATACAAGATGACCAGAACATAAGCATGTAGTGTAATACAACTGCAAATCAGCCTATCTGAACAGGAACAGTCATCATTAGTACAAAACAAAGTCATTATTCCTTCTTATAATCTGTTGATAAGACCCCATCTGGACTAATATATAAAGTCCTGAATATCTCCGCAGATAAAGCACACACACAGCGAATATAGGTAGTTCACAGGATGGCAACAAATGGTATATGTTCTGCAATATCCCCTGTCATAAAAAATGACCCTAGGGAAATGAAGCCTGCAACCATGGCAAAAATTACTAAACAGGATAACTCTGAAAATTAAAGACACTATTTAAAATGGTCAGTTAGCCCACCCCCACCTCTCATATAGGGAATTTATTCCCATTCCCCTAAGCTCTAAATATACTACCTCCAAAGTGGCTTTGCTATAGAGGAGGATGATAACTGTTAAGGGAGACTGTACTGGTGAAATATATTTGCTGATAAATTTAAATTCTGGGTTTGGAAATAATCTTTAGAAAAAGGACAGGCAGTCCTTTGAACCGGAAACTATATTACAAAATATAGATCTATATGGTCTTATATAATACACAAGGTATCACTCCCTAGAGTCTAAAGATTGACTGCCCTTTTAAAAATGAATTGTGTGATTACAAGAAGGCTCAGTTTGAATACATAAGATGGGTAATTCAGGGGAGATGCAATGAAGTGTTATTTTACAGACTGGGTAGCGACTGACTGGAGCAGCCTACATGACAAATATTGTCTTTCAGCTTTTCCTGTTTAGTGGGTTGCCACAGAGGAACTCTGGTCTGCTAATGATTGGCAGTGAATTTTTATGGTGTCAAGTTGCCAGTCTGGCACCCAACCTTCAAAGAAGGCACACCCACACATGCTTGCACCTACCTACATGTTTTTTTAAATTCACTTGACCGCGGGGAGGACATGCAGAGTCTGCACAGAAGTCACTCCAGCTGAGAATCAAACCAGAGAACCTCTTGCTGTGAGGCAACAATGCTAACCGCTGCACCACTGTGCTTACCCCTACATGACAAATACTATAGTCAAAACATAACTGAATTCTGGAAATTCCTGGGTAAATATCAGGCAATCCTTACAAGGGGGAAGGATAAAAAAATAAGCTGACAACATTGCTTAATCAACAACTAACCAGCTTGTCAGTAGGTAGGAAACCAATTCAAAGACCAATATATTCCATATTACTATAATTTTGTGGACACTGGCAGCACAGGCACTTTAGTGTGGTTCATATTTGCTATGGGAGAATCTGTGGATACTGTACTCTGCAGCTTATACATCAATCATTTTTTTTTGCAATATCACTTTAGAATTTGTGCTTGGGTAAACACATTCAGCAGAAGTTATTTTCCATCTGAAACCTTGGAATATTGGAATTTAAAGTAGCTTTTTCACAGAGTATACACATCAGATTATGAGCTATACCAGCTGGTTCTACAGTTCCATGTTCCCAGTACTAGTTTATATGAACTGCCTTCTACTACCAGAAGTTCATTTGGCATTACAAGCATATTCTCACAGGAAGTAACGTTAACCAACATAAATACACTGCATGTACAGATTATCAGCTGAATTCAGAGAAGAGAAATAAGCAAGATTTTATCTGCAGTGCCATTTCAGAGATGAATATAAAAAGACCATTTGAAAACCAGGCTCCTAGGTTTGCATTTGTGAAGTGAGATTTCATTAAGAAATAAATGCAAACCATTGCTTCAGAGCACAGTGAATGAATAAAGGTGAAGTCAAGGGGTTTTGGCCAAATAGGACATGTAAAACATCAACAGGACAACTTAACTGTGCCAGTAACAATCAGTGTCTTGTTTGTTTGTTTGTTTAAAAAAAATAAGCATTAGATTTAGAGAACTATGTATGGTTAAATGTATGGTTAAAAAATTATGGGCAGGATTCACGAAGCCTCCGTGTAAGAGTTACAAGGCTTACATGGAGGCTACAGTTAAATGGTGTGACGTCAGCATGTCATGCATATGCATGAGGGCATGCTGAATCACACCTAAGGCTTACACGGTCCGTGGAAGACAGTAGGGGGCGTGTCCATAGGCCGAGCCTGCAAACGGACACGCCCCCAGAAGAGTAAAAGTCCCGAAAGTAAACCCCCACGACAGAGTCCGTGTAAATGTGAATAAACACAGCATATGCCCCCACAGATTATGAACATAAAATGTATAAATGAACATGTTATATATTTTTTTTAAATTGTAAAGATGTTTGCCCGTGAGTGCGCTCGTTTGCGTGGGCATGCCTGTAGCTTAGCCACAGTTAGCAGTCAGTGGAAAAGCATATAAGAACTACATATGCAAAGTAAGCCACGAAACAATAGCGTAGAGGTAGAGACGTCGGCTGAAGAGCAGGCAGTCATGGTTTGAGCCCCCCCCAACATCAATTTTTATTTTTAGTGAAATAAGCACGAAACAAGTCCCTGACATATATGTACACATATAAAATTATGTTTTATGTAAAATGTAATGAAATGGGCCATTTATTTTGAAGAAATGTGAGATAACAAAATAATAAAAAAATGTCAGATGTGCCTATAGCTGACCTACAGTTTAACAAGTTGAGTGCATCTGCCCGTAGGTGAGCAGTGGTTTAACAGGTGTAAAATGAGTGCCCGTAGGTGAGCAGTGGTTTAACAGGTGTAAAATGAGTGCCCGTAGGTGAGCAGTGGTTTAACAGGTGTAAAATGAGTGCCCGTAGGTGAGCAGTGGTTTAACACGCTGAAACTGTGTGCCCGTAGCTGAGCTGAGCGTAATATGCATGCTGACAGCCAAATGACACGTAAACCAGCATACCCCGTTTGCGCGGAGCTGCGCGCTGCGCCAACAAGCTAACCGACGGGCAACACTGAGCAAGCTGTAACAAAACTGCCTTTACACAGACACACCTCCTAGCCTGTGTAGACAGTTATAAAATATAAAAAGCAGTGGCCAGGTTTGAACCCAGGATACCATGCACCATAGTCAAGGTACTGAATCACTAAGCCATGACAGTTGCACTTAGAAATGCAGTAATAGCAAATATATAGGAATGAATAGAAAGAGGAGCATGACAAAGCAGGTTTTGTGAAGCTGATACAATTCCAAAATGGCCAATCACAGATAAGTGCGGGAAAAACGGCATATATAAGCCCCATAGGTGGGAATACACAGCATAACCGATTGTAGAACCAACTTGCAGCCAGAATGTCAGGTGTAGGTGAGGGTAGTTGCTTTCGAGCACAGAGGTGGGGCATTGAGGAGTCCAAATATATGGTTTGGCTCCTTGTCCACAATCATGAGGCCCAACTCATGCAGGGCCAGGTCCTGTGGGGAGCATATAGGGCTGAGGAGTGGGACTGGTTGGCTCATGATCTCATCAGTGCCACAGGGATACCAAGGACTGGTGAGCAGGTCCGTCACCACCATGCAGACCTGAAGAGACGGAAGCAGGACCAACTGAACCGTTGGATCCAGGAGGCCCAGCAAATGCCCAACGCCCCACTACTGAGTAAGTTACATCTAATTATTTATGTAAGAAATTAACCTAGCTGATATTATGGAGATGTGTATTCCAATATTACTTTATTTATATTACAGCTGCAGGTGTCCGTTCTGCGAACCATAGAGCCTATGGCGATAGGCTGGCACGGTTGTGCCACCAGGCAGGTCAGTAATCCTCTCCCTGTAACTTTAAATAAATATAAAAGTATGACAGTTAGCAAAAGAGTGCAGTGTAGTCACTAAGTAATAAAATGTGCAAGTAACAGTGTAAGAGGGTTTGCAAGTATTGCTTGATTACAAAAGTGTGATGCAGTCTGTAATCCAAACAGAAAAATGAAACAAGTCTGAAATAAAGTCTGAAATAAAGATGTCCCACCTGTAATATAATAGTACATAACCTGCAGCAGGCAGAAAAGTATAGCTGCAGAAGCTGAGTAAAACACATGTGTGAAATATATCCCTGTTGAAATACAGAAACATGACATAAGTGAGACTGTTGGAAAGGATTGTTATAACTACAGGTAAAACATGTCAATAAAGCCTAGAATTAAGTACCATCCTGAATTGTAAAAATAAAACAAGTGAGAGAGTGTGAGAAAGAGTTATGAATCCACCAATAAAGTAGTAATAACTCCTGAATAAAGTATACTGCAGTCAGTACAGAATGAAATGAATGTGACAAGCAGAACCAAACTGCAAAATGTGTTGAAAATGTTACCACAGCTGGAATGTGTATCCCAAAATCTGGATATGTTGCTCTCAGTCTGCAGTATGCAGATAGTATGGTTGTCTGAAATACCAAACATCCACAGTTGTCTATAGCTATATAAAGCAAATGTAGCAGGATGATGTAGCTGAACAGAGCCAGATATGAATGTGTATGAATAAAAATGAAAATGTATATTGATGTAGCAGTAACATTCCTATCACCAACTTGAAGTAGTTATCACATAGGAAACTGTAGGCAGAACTGTAGTGTGTATATATCTGCAGCTATTAGAAATGTACAGCATATGTATTGGTATTTGAAGTTGTTAATTAAATTTTCTTCACCCTACCCTATAACCACATATAATCCATTCCACGTGAAATTGGTATGTGCAATCACAATTAACACCCTTGGACATTTGTCCTGTTGGTTCATACATATTTGCATGTACGTTGATGCATCTGCCCTGTTCATACATCCAAACCTGATGGCCTGTTGCCATCAATCAACCCTGCATGTTGTTGGACTGTGTATTGCTGTTCAAAATATGCATGTGTTATGCTTGCTGTTCAATGGTTTGAATATCTGGGTGTTTGGTTAATGGGAATACTAATGCATGCTGTTACAACTAATTGTGAATGGTATTGTATGTTACTAACCCAAACTGTCATGACATAATGCAAAACATAGGACGACAGGGAAGGCGGGTTCCAGCAGACCCACCTCTCCCTCCTCAGCTGGCGAGTGCACCTGGCAGTAGTGCCCAGGCCGGACCCTCCACTGGTGGCCCTGTGCCACCTGCAGGTGGAAGCACTGCAGGGGATGGGGCTCGTCCCCCCTCTGCAAGTGTGGCCGGAGGAGAACATCCACTTACCCTCCGTAGTGTCCGGACTGTGGTGCGTAGGGAGATCCGGGAAGTTGTTCTTGGGCCCCTACGCCAGCTTGAGGCACAGGTGGCACAACTAACAGGTGTGCCTGCTGCCCGGCCTACACAGCCCCCGGCACAGCCCCGTCCTGGGCCGTAAAGGCACAGTGGCAACTGCCCATGGGTGGGGATATCAGTTCCACTGTTGCCATCTGTGGGCTCATGGGCTCTAGATATCCAAACATCCATCCCCGTCAATTGTGTAACCCCCCCACATGTGTCATACACTGCCCCTGTATGCGTCTTGTTTGTCTTGTCTCTTAACCTACACAACCTACCTCCCCAGCTATACTGACTTCCCGTACCTGACATACCACTCTCACCTGAAAAAAAAAAGGGCACTCTGTACCCAGAAAAAAATTATGCCCCATACATAGCTGCCCATTTCGCACACATGTCTGCTGGACATGGAAACTGTCAATTACAATTGGCTGTACAACAAGAATTATTGTTGTCCTTACACCTCTCTCAGGGGTGGAAGGTTTCAAATGTCACACCAAATTACAAACATATGCACAGCTGTTGCTGATGAAGAAATGGGCAGCTATGGGCCTTACCTACATCCCTCCTGCAAAACCCAAACTTGTTTCCCTACTGTCTTACCCTCTTTGTGACCCCTTTTTAACCACTTTCCTGTCTCCCCATTTTCATTTCTTTCAAAGAAAATAGCGTGGGTGTGTGCAAGAGTAAGCACTTTTAAGCGGTTGTAAGCGGGTGTGTGTGGAGCTGAACGCCAGTGCGCATGCGTGAGCTCAGCGCAAATCAGCGCTAACCCAGTTACAACTGCTTAAAAGTGCCTTAGTCACTCTGAATGACAAGTCCTGTAGTCTGCTCAAAAGCAAAATAAAATCCCACTGTCAGTCCCAAACCCAGGACCTTGGAAACAGTAGTCTGCATGACTTACCAGTAAGCCATGACTGTTATATAAGAACATTGTGCTACAATAAATATATCATGTAATAGTAGGAATGAATGTAAAGGGAATATAGGATGTGTAGTACACAAAGCATGTCATGTATATTTACTGTCAAATGTAGTGGATTTCTAGAATAGTAGTGTGTGAACAGAAACAGCCATGCTAGTTGGTAGCTAGTAGGTAATAATGTCACTGTAGCACCTTGCAAGCCACACACATACTCACAGCAGGATAATCACTGCCCATACCCCACAACCTCTTACAGGAACACATCTGGACTAAGTAATAAAAAATGTGGAGCAAAGGCCCAAAAACAGGGACACATTCCAAATAATGCTACAACAAACTTAGACAGTTGAGAGAGTAACAGGTTCTGCATTTTGTTGGATGTTTGGAAGGGTATGAAGTCTGAAACTGAAATGTTTTTCACTATAGTCTGACTTGAGCCCAGAGTGATTTGCCAGAAAAAGCTGTTTATGAGATATTGACCAAAATATGAGGCAAAAATGTGGACAACCTGCAAATATCTGTACACTTGAGTAGTCTGATACTGCCATATTTGGATAGTTAAGAGCCTAGACATAGCAACAGTGACTGAGTTACAGGGATGCCCCACAGACTCCCTGTGAAATGTACAAACAGTAGGCAGAAAGGTGTTACAACACATACAATGGTAACTATGAAGTACTGAAAGTATGCACCACTTGCACGGCAGAAATAGTGTAGTAATACATATGCTCATGCTATCCCACAGTCACAACTGCAGAATACCAGCCAATTTAATGGGTGAACCCCACTGATATGTACCATTCCATGAGGCAGATAAAAGATGCACCTGAGAGTCTCTGGGGCCTGCTCAGCAGCATACTCAAATGCCCTAATAGATGTCAAGGCCCACACCATGGCCAGACCACACTACATGCAGTAACACCCTAGCAGATATAGCAAGCATTCCAAGGTGTGAATGTACATGGAAATTAGGAAAGCCACAGCAACACACTACAGTCAAGACACCTAGCAGGCATACAAGTAGTGAATGTAAAGGGCAAATATTGAAGCCATAGCAACAAAGTGCAAGAGCCACTGCTATATACCAGTTACACCACATGTCCCACAGGAAAGCACACACACCCACATTAACAGTAGTAGTAGTCTTAGGTGTCAGTGTACATACACACTTAGTACAGGAAACTGGAGAAATGAATGGAAAAATGTTAATCTACAACACAGCCAGAAATATGAGAGAGATACTAACATTTACACTCACAGAACAGTGTCCACAGCATACCAGCATGGTCCCTGCCCTTAAACTCTGAAAGGGCTACGCCTATCTCACATACCTTTTTATAGCACTGTCCTGGAATCACAGTGAGAACTGCAATCAGTACACAACTGACTGCATGCAATTAGCAAATGCTGGCTAACAATTGGTGCAGAGGCCATCACATGGACATATGCAGATACCTACAAAAGCATGCTGTACTCCCAGTCCACACATGCAATACTTTCATTGCACCCTGTGGAGGTAGGGAGAGACAGAGAGAGAGAGAGAGAGAGAGAGAAAAAGCATACACAAACAAAACCAGTCATCAAAACCCACTCGAAAGCTGACAGCTGACAACTGGAGCAGCAGGACACCAAACCAAATGGCAACACAAGCAGCTGTGACAAACACAGGTAATGTAATGAATACTTTAAAAGTCTACATACTGTGAACCCTCCATATGTGTCATTGGTCTGTATCCATATGTATATGAAGATGTGCATATGGCAGGGGACATACAGCAACTATCAGTGAAGGCTGTACATACATATGTATGTGAGGGCATCTATGTGCACATATCAGTGTAGGTTGTAGTGCAATGTACAAAGTAGGTTTCACAGTTATGTATGTTTAGCAGTATGTTAGTGTGTGTATACAGTTTTGTAAACAAACATGTTGATATACCTATCTATCATATGGATATGTATGTATGTCAATATATATATATATATATATATATATATATATATATATATATATATATATATATATATATATATATATATAATATGCATATATGTATACATACATATAGAGAGATGTAGGAATACATAGACAGATGTAGATAGATAGAATATGTAGAAACATATATATGTAATACACACATACAGATATAGATATATGTAGATACATATACATAGACAGATCTGACTATCTACAGATATGACTGTACATGATGATCTCACACTCCCCCTGTCCCACCCCCTCTGTCACTCTCACCCCCTCTCTGTCACACACCTCCCTCTCCATATCTATAGCAATATATGTACATCGATATATATATGTGTATATGTATACAGACATATATATATATATATATATATATATATATATATATATATATATATATATATATATATATATACATATATATATATATATATACATATATATATATATATATATATAGCGAGAGAGAGAGATGTATATATATTCTGAGTGAGGCACATGTGTACAGATGTATTGCAACAGGTGCCTGGTGACAAAGGCATGGAGTGAACACCAGTGTCAAAACTGGAGTACCATACCCCATTTCAAATCACCTACACCAGTAACCACCAGATATGTGATTGGCTGCCCACCACTGCATATGTCAGGGGTGAACAGGGTCATAAATGTGTACAATAGTCCCCCCAATGATAGTCACAGTGGCACACTATTCCTGGAATACCTGCACATGGTATGTGTCAGCAGACATGGTGTGTCAGCTACGGACATGTAGGTCAGTGTACCCCTCCACACCACACAATGGCTGCCACGGTATGTACCTCACATGACAGCTACAGATATGGAGAAGGACACAGTGACATGTACAACACTGTGACAATGCACTCAAACACATTACCAATGCACAGTGACTGACAACACCACAGAGTACACACATACCCACATAGAGGTTACCACTCCTGGATTTACATACTTAAGTCACACCCATGATAAATGTCCAACAACCATAGTAACACCTCACACCATCCACAACCTAAATGACTGCGGTGTGTCGTCCGTGACACTGCAGTAGAGAGCACATGGCGGAGGTACAGGTTCCTACCCACAGATAAGACATACCCTGCAATAAACCACACAGCATTAAGAAGCAAGACTCCCCATGAGTACATGTCACACATACCCCTGCTGAATGTTAGTCAGATAGGTAATATGCCATATGAGTCACCCTGTGTAACTGTTTGACAGGAGCAGGTACCATCACATCACATGTGTCACAATGGTCAGGGTAGCAGAACAGTATGCTGCTGTAGTCCCAGGGCAATAGCATATTGTATTGTATTGTATTGTAATGTATTGTATTGTGTTGTATTGTATTGGTATGTAGAGGTGCCTCCTTCGTGGAGTGGAACCACTGCTGCTGTACGCCAGTGTACAGGTACATATCTTGTAGTCAGGCTAGTGTTACATAGCACTTCTATATGTGTGTTTAGCTCCTCTTGGAGTTCATGTAGCATGCAACCGGGGATACCATCAGGTTCCATTGATGCTGTGTTTTCTGCTTTTCTGAGGGCGGCTCTCACCTGGACATCTGTGATGACAGGGAGGTTACAGTCAGCTGGGATAAGTATGTCTTAGTTTGGGGGAGGGGGGAAACTTGCACTGAACCTGTCTGCCACAATGTTGCCAATATCTGTGGGTTCAGTGAATTATTTGTTGTTGTGTACTAACTATGAGCATATTGGAGGGTTTCTGACCAGGTTGCTAACATAACTGAAGAAGGCCTTGTGGTTATCTGTAGTGTCCCCATTGATTTCCCTCTCAAAGTTGCCCATGGATGTTTGTATGAGAGAAAATAGCTCCTTACTAGTGCTGATCAGACATGCCTTCCCTTTATGGAATTATGCTCTGTCTTGCAGTAGCTTCCATCTTTTGTTATACAATATGTCTATGGCTGGGGTCCACCAGACAAGATGCTTTCCCTTTGTGGAGAGTGTCTTGGTCTTATATGGGATTGCATGATCCATGTATTCTCGGAGATGTCTGTAGAAATCATTTGTGAAGGGGTCAGCATTGTGGGTTGTGTCTTCCACTGGCCCAGTGGTCTTAAAGGATACCATGTCAGTGTTACGAAGTGTAAAGTTTGCATTTGAAATGTTATTCACTGTGGTTGTTTGTGCTGGTGGTGGAGGTGGGATATGTATATCCAGGGCAATTAGTTTGTGGTCAGCACACAGTAGTTGACGATGTACCCCATACAGTACCTCGATACAAACCCCCAGAGTGAGGAGGTGCTTTGGACCTGAATCAGTGTTCTGACTGCTGGGGTTTGGTAGTATGTCATATGGAGTGTGCCAGGTACTGTTGCACAGTTGTTGGCTGAGCACTGATACCTGGCCATTTACATGTGTATCCACCAATGGACAGACAGATGCTATATATGTGAGCTATGTTGTATCACAACAGTCGAGTAGCATGTGTAGTATGTGTGCCAAATTCTGCTGACATATTTTGCTGATATCATGTTATTTCCTTTTTCAGGACCATGGCTCACCAGCGCAATCCAGCGTACTCTACAGCTGAGGATGAGGAAATACACCAGAGCCTGGTGTGGGATTATGCAATACTCTTTTCCTGCACCAGCCAGAATCAGCAGGAGAGGGCTGCACTGTGGCAAGACCTGGTCCATCGGGTAAATGACATAGGCACCCATAATAGGACATATGAGCAGGTATGACATCACTGCAGTGATTTAATCAGAAATGTCCATCAGCGTGCGTCGGATATCCACAGGCAACAGGTTGCCACAGGTGGTGAGGTGGCTACACATCCCCCACTCACCAGACTGGAGGGACTACTCATAAGTGTTGTGGCTCCAGCCCGCCAACAACAACAACAGCAGCAGACCTGCATTATGATGGAGGCTGGAGCCACACAGCAGCAAGACTACGAGCATGCAGGTAATATGCCATATGTACAGTTGACTGTTGTGTACACTGGTAGTTAATGCATGTGTGAGGTGTGTCCTTGGTTTTTAGCTGTCATCATAGTATTTAATGTGCAAGTGTGATATTCTCAATATCAGCAGCTGACCTGTGAAAGGCAACTGTTGTACTACTGACCTGTATCATACTCAGTAACAATGGCACAGTTGTGCCCACTTACATTAATTTCCTCACTTCTGCAGGTCCCTCCAGTGTAACAGCAATGCATCATATCCATGCTGGTGAGTGTGTATTAACAATACCTTTAATAGTCTTGATAGTAATAGTAATATTAGGCTCACTTAGTAGTGCTCTGTGTATGCATGCAGGTGTGCCTGTGTCTGTGTGTTGCTATCTCGCATACTGAGTAGTGTGCAAATGTGCAACTGTGTGCAACTGTGTGCATGTGTGCATGTGTGCACCTGTGCATGTGTGCATGTGTGCACCTGTGCATGTGTGCATGTGTGCATGTGTGCACCTGTGCATGTGCATGTGTGCACCTGTGCATGTGTGCATGTGTGAATGTGTGCATGTGTGCATATGTGCAAGTGTGCATGTGTGCAACTGTGTGCATGTGTGCATGTGTGCATGTGTGCATGTGTGCACCTGTGCATGTGTGCATCACTGGTAACATTGTGTAGACATTGTAAACTGCGTTTCCTGTTTCCCTCCCACAGAACCTGAATCAGGTGCCACGGGTACTGATAATGATGACATCTGTGTAATGGCACAGGAAGGTATGCCAGGGTCCGTCATTGGTCAGCCAATTGACAGTACACAGCTGTCAACCCCATCAATGCGCACAGTCATCCTGCCAATACACCCTTTGTCACCAATGTCCCTAGGTGATGGACAGGATACAGTGGGCATTGACCAGGGTAATGTGGTATCTGTGGCACATGCTTCCCCACACAGCAGCCATGGGCATGGCCTGAGATGGTACCACACAGACAGATGTCCAGGGGTTCTCGTGGGAGTATCCGTGGGCGCACTGCCCCTGTCAGACGTGCCCACAGAGGTCTTACAACCTCAGCTATGTTTCGGGCTGTCATGCAGGCACAGTCACGTATGGAATGGTACACCAGACAGGGTCTGAGGGAGCTGACAGCATGTCGCACAGCCATGACTGACAGTATGCGTGACATTGTGGCTGCCATCCGTAATTTCACCGATGTCATAGACAGATGTTGTGGGGACATATTAGATCGGTTCCACAACTACATGTCCATGAGACAGAGCAATGGTGGATGGTTGAGGCATCGACATGGGCGTATGCCAGCAACAGCAGCAGCTGGCAGTCGTCGCGGATGACAACAGGGCCGCGGCTGCCCCCATAGTGCCAGCAGCAGCCCCAGCAATGCTGGGTCTGTGCTGTCATCAGACCGCCCCAGGAGACCACGTGCACGTGGCTCTGGACAGGCCCGACAGGGATCTGTGTCCAGTCAATGAACACCTGCTTCTGATGACAGTACCCAGTCTGGATTGGTACCGGATACGGTCCGTAGCACCCCTGCAAAGCACAGGTACCGTGTCCGTGGCCAGAGACACTGATCTGTATGACCTGGCAGGTACAGTCTGTGGCTGTCCACAAACACCAGTATATGGCAGCCATGAGGTGGAACTGTGTGCATCCATACACACATGCGAATTGACAACATTTAGGGCTACCGCATCAACATTGCCCCACTTTGTACTGCTGTCCCTCACCAACACACATACACATACATGTCAATTGGTGGTATCAGTGGCAGACACAGGCATACCAAGTTCACACCCTGTGCATATGATGAAACTGTGCCACCTCCTGCAATCTGTAACATCAGTGCAGGTACAGGTTAACATGTTGCTGATGCACAGGGTGACTACATAGACGTGTAGTAATACTATCATGTTGGTAACAGTACTGTGTGCTGATATAATTGTGGGTATATCCCAGCATGCCTGATGCAGTAAGGGTATGATTGTCTTGTACTGTTGTCTACACCCATGGTAAGTACCATAGTGTATCATCTGCACATGTTGGCATACTGGTGGTAAGGATGTCAACAGAAGGCTACATACATAGGTAGCACAGGGGATAAGGTAATGAAAGTATTGATACGCAATGATGGACATGTAAACTGCAAGTGGCATGTTGCCCACACTGGACTCTACAATGCGGATGTTTGAGGATGTTTATATGTGTGCAGTACTACACGACTGGTACAGGACACACAGGAGCACCCTAGCACTGCAAGCTCACATCTCATACCATGCTAGACAGCCCCAACACACAAAACTAACTTTCACAGGAGGGAGAGTCCCCATAAATGTCAGGGATACTGTGGTGGCAGGACAGGTAGCATACATCCTACTAAGTATGGAACCACTGAGTGAAGGCTCAGTGTCTGTTATTTGACATGTGTATTACTGCAGGTATGAGCACCTGGGTTTCCATCCAGTTATTGTACATCCTGACGGTACATGGTCTGTACACTTGTGTGCACTGAGACTGGACCCTAGCCATCTGACCTGTGTATTTCCATGTACATGTGTATAGTGTCTGCATATTTGCACTGTTACCTACTGGAAGTGGTACAGCTTGTTTGTTGTACAATGGACTACATGCAGCCCTGCTTACTGTAGCTTTGTTTGCATGCATGTTTGCTTGCAGTTACCCTGGAACACTGATCCCACCTGCAATGCAGAGTTACAGAGCTTCTGTGGACTCCTAGTGACATCTGCATAGCTTACTATATATGTCCATGTTTCACTTGACAGAACGTCACTGTTTGTCCTGTTCACATGTACGTTGCCTGTGACACATTGCATATGACTTACCTGGCATTTGTCCACGTGAGCAGTCATATATGACAGTGCTAACTAATCACAGGCACTACACCCTCACATACTCACCTTCTGTACCTTGTTCCCCATTGGCCCTATGTGCTGTTAATCACCATGGCAATCACAATACTATGGTAGCAGGTGCAAAGGTCACTTGTCAGTCACCTCTATGGTACAGTTGTGGAATATGTGGGTCATGTGGCAATGTCACAGCTGCCACATGTATACAGTCAACCCTCTCCCCTACACATGGACGTACAACACATGTATGAGATGCAACCACATAGCCAAACTGGGGACTAAGCACTCTGAACCCAGTACTGGCATAACCTGTCAGGTGGCATGAAATACTACAGTGACTACAATACCAGTCTGATGTAGACCTACGCTGACAGCAATCCAAACACGTGAACACACTAGGCCATTCCTGGAGCCTCAGAATAGCATCCTGCCTGAGCAGCAGACACCTCTGCAGCTGGCACACAGGCATACGTTAAGCCAGAATACAGCACGTGCAACACATAGCACACACATCCTGTGTGCCAAACAATCACAGCCTGTACGGCTAGACAACACACCTGCTACAGTTGTGTTAGGTACCTTTATTGTCCGGTACAGTGAGGTCCCGCTCACCAGGCTGGACAAGGTGAAGGTCACAGTGATATGCCCATGGGGCACTATGGTCCACCACATAACACAAGCATACAGGTCAGTCAGAGGCATGGACACATATGACTCAGTCGTTGTCCATGCCACTATGGCTGACCTGTGATGTACCTCCCTGGACTACATGATAGGGAACATGGAAGGGCTCTCTGAGCATGTGGCACAGGCTGGTATGACCCTGACCTTGGTTGGCATCATACCCTCACCAGGAATGCTGACGTATTACTGAATGCTGATGAATTACTGTAGCTACAACACCCTAGCTGAAAGGTTCCTAGCATGTAGTCACTGCATTGCTATGGAACAACTTGTTACCACTCCCACAACATGTGAAAACATACAGCACCTGTTCATCAACAACATGTAGACTATATGCCCCAGACCAGATGTGTATCCCCGCTGCTAGGATGATACTATATACAACTCACACTGTATATACACATACCACATGCAGCACCGCAGAAGACCACAGTCATAATGTTATCCAGTGCAAATACCATGTATTCGCATGTGGCAGGTGTCAGACATGGGAACTATTGAAGGTCACAGGTACATATGTGTATTTGGCACACATACATCATCTGTGTCCATTGCCATTACTGGTTTAATCGATGTCATGCATTACTGTGAACAACAACCCACACACATGGGCATTCTGTGTGACAAAAACACACGTGGCATGTGTGGAATTCACAGCCATAACTAACTGTGCTATGACAGTAGTGAGAGATGCAGTAGCAGAGCGTGCTATTTGCATTACTGGGAGATTTGCCCTCTTCTGCTGTACTTGTAGGGTGCTGACATCATTTCTGTGTAGAGATTGGAATATGCAGCAGCTGGTGTGTTGTACTGGTTGCCAAAAGGGTCAGTTTTCTCACACATGTAATTGCACACACCCTCCTTCCACCCCACACACACACTTGCTATTTGCAGGATTCAAACCCCTACCTAACTATGTTATGAAACTCAAGACGGACGCATTAGTGGAGTGCACTATTCACATTACTGGGAGGTTTCCCTTCTCCTGCTGTACTTATAGGGTGCTGACATCATCAGTGTTTAGAAAGGGGAATGTGCATCCTGTAGTGTGTTCTCCTAGTTGCCAAAAGGGACATTTTTTTTCATACAGTATTGCACACACACTAACCCCCCTCCACACACACTGAACATTTGCAGGATTCAAACCCCTACCTAACTATGTGATGACACTCGAGATGGGCACATTAGCAGAGCACGCTATTCGCATTAGTGGGAGGTTTCCCTTCTCCGGCTGTACTTATAGGGTGCTGACATCATCAGTGTTTAGAAAGGGGAATGTGCATCCTGCAGTGTGTTTTCCCAGTTGCCAAAAGGGACATTTCCCTCACACAGAATTGCACACACACCAACCCCGCTCACCCACCCACACACACAGCATTTGCAGGATTCAAACCCCTACCTAACTATATTATGACACTTGAGGGAGACGCATTAGCAGAGCGCACTATCCAAATTACTGGGCATCTGTTCTGTACCTGCAGTATTTATAGGGTGCTGACATCATTATTTCTACAGAGGTATGTACATCTAGTACTACCTGTCAGGTGGGGGATAGCATATATATGCATTTGCAGCCACCTACTTCAGGGTCAGATATGCACATCAGCACTGGCAGGTTATGTTCTATACCATGCTTCGTGACCACAGGACCTGTAACACACAACACAACCAGTTCGGACCACCCCTCCCACATCCAGGACACACACTTTGCTTCCCTGGGAACAGTGCCAAGATATGCAGGTGTTCACATACACCATTCCAGTTGTTAATGTCAGGTACAGGTATATTGTGTGTGGGAACTACTCAGGCCTCTACAACATTACCCTACAGCCACTACAATTTGTGAGTCCATGTGCTATGGCAGAACCACTCACCACAGCCACAAGGGGGAATACATATTGCACCTGACCATCTGCAACATGGGTACTCACTGTTCCACACCAGAGGTAGACCACCATTGTTGATATCTGACCATACCCACCTTTCCCTGGACATCCATATCCCATCCCCACCCCCAGGCAAGGTTGTCACTGCAAACAAAGTGTATTTATCAAAAGCAGACTTTACACTTGTGAAGACTGGGGTGGAAGACTTCAAAGGACCCATGCTGGGGGAGTATACAGGCCACTCTGAATAATCCTTGACAATTGCATTCTATGAGCATGTGGAAGGTTTCCATTGATCATGCTATCCCAAATATACCCATGACTCCTCCACAACAGGACACCTGTCAGGTGTACACCAGCCATATATGAGCTGTCCAACAGACAGAGTGAGCTAATACATTGCAGAGCAGTAGCCCACAGAGGGAGGACATCTCTGAACAGTACTGGCACGACACTTCAATCCCTCATAATCATCACGACAAAGTGTTGACAGTGAAATTGTCCGGACAATGCAGATAAGGCTCCCCTCAGTCTGTTATTGATGCCCACTTACTGTTAGAGGTCCTCACCAACCCTCTTCCAGCACACACCAACAACATGGATGTGGCTTAGCAAATTCAACCCCTGGGATCTCCACTGTGTCCCTGCTTGATGGAGGCACAGCACACTAGCCTCACTCGGTGCCTTATGTGACCTACTTTACAGTGACACAGTAGCCTACTGTACTGGGGAGGCAGACACCAAGCACACTCTGGCTAAGCTGTCATTCCCTAGGGCAAACAGCCTAGTGTTGACCTCTACACCCATATGTTTAATTGTCAGATGCACAATATTTGTTGCTGATAGACTGTTTGCAGGTCTTTATTGCCATAGCATTCCCTGTTTCTATGAACAACTTGTGTATCTGTGGAAGATGTTTGAATATGAGAGGGATCCACTATATCACTTATGTCTCTGTAGTCATTTAACTGTGTGCACTGGGCAGATTGCTGTAATGTGGTTGGTTCCTGGAATAACACATACAAATACCAGATATGTGTGGCCAACTGCTAAATTGAGATTTGGCCTAAGTGTGTGAGCATGCCCAGTTCAGGCTTTCCATGGCATGTTGTCTGACATATGTCTCATTTATCAAAGTGTGCGAGCATGCCCAGTGTGAGCTTTCCATATGTTGAACTCTGCAGCCCACCACATTTGTGGATGAGTGTGAACTTCAACAATATCTCACGTTTATGGTTGTGTGTTGTGTGTCATGTTGTGTACTTACTGTCCAACTGCTTTGTGTCTGAACACAACAGGGATTATACTGTGCCTGCAGGGTTTGCATGGGATACTTTGCATACAGTTGTCAACATCCTTTCATACTGACCTAACACTGTAGTACCATATAGTATACTGGTTCAGTACTTTCACTGTGGTGGACAGTATCTTGGGCTTTAGTCCTATCACTGCTTTACATTTTCATAGTGAGCACAACAGACTGGTTAGGGGCCAGTTGTGCACATCTGACCATGTTGCATTATGTTCAGATATGAACTACTTAAACCAGGCTTGTCCAACATTGGTAGTGTATTCCACAACATAGGTGTACATTGGCAAACACTAGTGATGTGCCCTAGGCCATTTCTAATGCTAGTCGGAGAGTGTGTTTGTCCTTCGACACACATTGTAAGTGGAGTTTGCCATGACATATGTCATGGTTAGTATACTGTGCCTCCATCTACCCGTGACATAACAGTGATACCCAGGGTAAACCTACCATCTCCCATCCACTCATCAAGATTCCTCTTGAGGAGAGTCGATGAGTGACTCTCTGGCTAACCTGTACTGGGAGTTTACTCAAGAGTGGGGGTGGCTTCTGTGTTATGGATCATTCAGTACAGCTTGTCCTATGTATGTCAGTGCTGGGGTTCAGGTCTCTCATGTGCATAGCTCATTGCCATTCAGATTGTACAAGGTGCAGCATGTTCATTGATTCCAGCTTGGACATGGCTTTATAGATCAGGCACAGCTTGCCTCTGGGTGGGCAGTATGGCAGTGTGTGGAGCTGCAGTTTGTTTAATCAGGCAACACATGGCATCTGTTCAAGCTCTTTGATACTCCTGGTGAGGTACTTTTGGGAACTTTACAGTTGATGGAGGTGTCTGCTGAGGTACATCCCACAGGGGCTATTGTAGTCAATTGTAACGCTGATGAAGGATGACTGCAGAGCCACAATGACCTCCCCTTATCTAGATCTGACAACCTTCATGATTAGGTGGGTATATGATATGTTTCTGTAACCACTACAGCCACATGCTTGTCCAATGCAGGATATCTATCAACTTGTGTCCCCAGGTGTCTCATTACATGTTAAGTACTTAATGGGTTAACACCTATGTGGTAAATGGTGGGCACTTACTGTATATCCACAGGGGTTGACTATACACTTTTCTGCAATTAGCTTGCTAACATGGCTATGGCACCAGTTGTCTGTTTCTATGTGGCCCTTTTGTGGGATGCTTGTGTCAGCTGGAGGGTCAGATATGGTGGCCAGTTTGTAGTCCTCTGCAAACTTGTTCAGACACAGTCCTTCCATGTTGGCCTGTACCTATGGGACATATATACCAAACGAGGGAGGTCCCAGGACCAAGCCTTGAGGGATGCCAGTTATATCTGGTTTGTAGTCTGACATGGCTGCAGCATGTCTGACCATGTCAGTTCTGTCCTTGGTCTGGTTTGCAACCCCTCTACTGACATAGGGGTTTATATTTAAGCTGGTGAGCTTATCTATAATGAACACGTGGGGTATTGTATGGAAGCCTTTGCAAGGTCCAGCTATGCTGTGTGGACTACATTGCCCTCATCACTGACCTTAATGACCGTTTCAAATGAGTCAAACATGTTTAAGGGGCAGGATCTGCACTTAAGAAAGCCACACTGGGTAGGGTCTGGTGTCAGTAGGTCCCCAATATCTTTATGTCTGCGGTACATGCTGATCCTTTCCATAGCTTTGCAGACCAAGCTTGTCAGGATTCTGGGGTGGTAGTTTGCAGTATCCATTCAGGCAACACCTTTGTTGAGAAGGACCACTGTTGTTGTACACTGCTCTTTGGGTACATATCCTGTGGTAAGGCTGACATTGAGCAATAGTGTTATTTGGCATTCCATTCTTCTTGGAGTCCATGTTGGACTCAGCCCAGGACACCATCTCATACCATTGATGCTGTGTGTTTTGCTTTGTAGATGCTGGCTGTTACCTCAGCATCTGCAATGTCAGGGGGGCCAGCAGTCTGCTGGGATAGATATTTTGCATTTTGGGGGGGGGGTTGCACTGCACTTGTCAGGTTGGATGTTGGCAATATGTGTGTGTGTTTGGTATGTTGTTTGTAATATTTGAGTGATTCAGAGCATATCTGTGAATTCCCAACAAGGTTCTTACCATCAGTTAAGAAAGCCTTGTGATTATCCTTAGTGTCCTGTACAATTTGTATCTTCATAGGTTCATAGGTTCATACTAGGCTATCCACCCTAGGGCATTTATAAGCCTAGCCAGAGTGTGTGTGGCTCTCGCCCCACCTCGCTATGTGAATATTATGGCCATTTATGATTTACTTTACTGTGCCTCTGTCTGGACGTGACACAGTGAAGACCCCAGTGTACATCTACGATCATCCATCCACTTGGCAAGATTCCTGTTGAAGAGTGTCAGTGAGGGGCTCTGCCTAACATGGAGTGGGATTCTGTTCCAGGGAGTAGGGAGCCTCTGGGTTATGTATCTGTCCCTCCAGCACATCCTATTTCATTATGTGTTGAGGTTGACATCTCTCACTCTCACAGCTCTGATGGACTTGGGTTTTCTGGGGTGGAGCATGTCCATTACTCCTGTGTTGGACATGGCCTTGTACAACAGGCATACAATGCCTCTGTGTAGGCAGTATGTGACTGCATTCAGCTGGGGTGTCTACAGCCAGGCAGCATATGACATATATTTGAGACCCTTTATCCTCTTGGTGAGGTACCTTTGAGGTCTTTCTAACTGCTGCAGGTGTCGGGTAAGGTACATCCCAAATGAGGCATTGTACTAGATTATGGGTCTGATAAGAGAACAGTATAGGGGCACAATGACCTCTGTTGACGTAGATGTGAATCCTTTCATGATACGGTGTCCAATATAGTCAGTCTTCCTAGCCACGTTGGCAATGTGAGTGTCACATAACAGGTTACTGTCCACTTGTGTCCCTAGGTCCCTGATTACTCCTTCCATACATAATGGATTACCACCTATGTGGTAATTTGTGAGTACCTTGTTTTGAGACATTCATACTGTCCAGTGTCTTCAGGATGGCTGGGTGGGGTTCCTGTGTGTGAGAGTGTGGTCTGTAGCATGCTACAGACTGTACAGCAGTTTTGACTATGGTTAGTTGCACATGGGTGGTCTCCTATGCTTCGTGCATTGTCAGTTACCTGGACGTGTGGGTGTCTGTGCTGAATATGGATACTCCCCCTCCTTTTATGTTTTGGTCCAGGTTTTGGGGCCATAACGCATGATATGAGGTATAACCTGGTAGTGCTGGTGTGCTGTCAGGAGCCTTGCTGCAGATTTCTGTCACTGCATGGACATCAATGTTCTCCATACTGGGGAGGGCCTCGGGAGCATGCATATTGAGGTTTACATGTCTGGCATTGGTCAGCATTACCCTTATGTTTCTTTCCACTTATGTTTTCTAGGGTGGTGGGTTAGTCTTTTCAGCCTTGCCTACGAAAGGCTCTATGGAGGTGGCAAAAGCCTTATCCAATATCCAGACACCCAGGAGTAACAGGTGCAAGCCATCCCTGGAACAGCAGCATGGCTTGTCAAGCATGACATCCCAAGCAGACAGACATTGGATCCCCTTGGAATGGCACCAGTAATTGTGCCACTTGTTAAAGCTGATCATTCTGTGTTTGTACTGTGGCATCATTCTTGGTGAGGGTAGGATGCTGCAAATGGTCAGTGTCATACCGGCCTGGACTACATAATCGGAGAGCTCATCTATGTCTCTTTTCATGTAGTCCGGGGAGGTACATCTCAGGTCATTCACGCCAGCATGGACAATGACTGCATCATATTTCTACTTGCTTTGGGGTGACCTGCGTACTTGTGTTATGTGGCATATTGTAGCAGCCTACAGGCAGCTTACTGTACCCTTTCCCTTGTTCAGTCTGGTGAGCAGGACAGCAGTGTGTCTGACTATGGAGTCACCTATTACAACTGTATCAGGCATGTTGTTTCTCCTTCTGGCCTGTGACTGTTTGGCACACCAGCTTTGTGTACTATGTGTTGCATGTGCTATGTTTGGAGGTAGTGGTTGCTTGGGTGTCTGCTTTGGAGGCCTCTGTTGATGTGGTGTGTTTGTAATTAGGGCCTCCGGGAATGTTTTTCTGTGTTTATGTCTTTGGTTTGCAGTTGTGATAGGTCTATGTGGGACTGGGTTTGTGGTGTGTGTGGTTACCTTCTCCTCCTGACTAGTTTTGACAGTACTGAGTTGAGGGAGCTCAGCCTCCAGTTTGGATAAATGGTTGCATCTTTCACATATATTTGTATTTCTTGGGGGGAGTTGAGGGTTGTCTGTGTACTTGGGGCAGGTGTAACATTGCCTCAAGATTCACAGATTCAACTTGTTGTAGCTGGCCTTAGTGGATTGTATGTGTGGACATATTTTATTGCCATACTACTGATCAGTGATTACTTCCCTTTTTATGTTTGCTCTGTCATGTAGTAGCTTCCTCATTCTCTTGTATGGTTTGGTAATGGCTGGAGTCCACCATGCCAGATGCCTGCGTGTATGGCATTGTGTCTTGGTTTTATTTTGGATTGCATAATCCAAGCATTCCTGGCAGTGTTCATGGAATGCCTGTATAACAGGTTCTGAGGTGTGGCCCATATTTTGCACCTGCACAGGGCCTTTAATGGATTCAACATCAGTTTGGAGGAGTGCAACTTTTGCTTTACACATGTTTTTCACTGTGGTTTTCTGGCCAGGGACTGTGGTCAGGATGTGTATATCCGGTGTGATTACTCTATGGTCTGGTCTTACCAGTGAGGACTTCTCATCTTGCCATCCAGTACCCATGTTGCTGATTATCACATCCAGTATGCTTACCCCTCTTGTGGGAGTGGTACATTGTTCCTGGGCATTTTGGTTTATGGATTCTAGGAACTTTTGTCCTACAGTGTTGGAGCTAGTATAATGCTCCCAGTCTATGTTTGGGTATTTTCAGTCACCCAATATAATGTGGTTTGGAGGGCTTGATATATTCATGTATTCCAACATAGGCCAAGTGCAGTTCCTGGTGTTAGGACGGTAGTCTGTAGCAGGCTATAAACTGGGAGGCAGTTTTAGCCACTGTTACTTGACCATGGCTAGTCCATGCTGCTTCTTGTTGTGGTACCCTCCTTTTGTAGCTTGTTCCATGTTTTGAGGCTGTACAGCACAGTATGAAGTGTAACCTGGTAGTGTTAGGGTGCTGTTGTGAGCCTTGACCCAGTTTCTGTTACAGGACAGATATCAACATTCTCCATACTGGGGGAGTTTAGACTGCATGCATCTTGCTGTTTAGACTTCTGGCATTGGGTAGCATTACATCTAGGTTCTTATCCCTTGTGATACCTATGGAGGTGGGTTTGTGTTTTGAGCCTTACCTATTCAGGGCACGCTGTGGGTAACAACAGCCTTTGCCAGTATCCATAAGGCCTGGACTGATAGGTGCATGCCACCCCTAGCAGGTGGAGCATCATGTCATGCTCAGCATGTCATCCCAGGCTGGCACACATTGGATCCCCTTTGACTAACTGCAATACTTCAGCCAATTATTGCAATTGATCATCTCATCATCATATTGTGGCATCATGCATGGTGAGGGTAGGATGTTAGTCAGGGTCATCAAGTGTGCATATACTACATGGTGTTACATTGCTTAACACATGGCATTCATGCCTCAGGTGGTGCTGCAGGGCTGCCTCTGTCGGATGCACATATTACACTCCCTGTACATGTTTGTGAGCAGATCATGTCATTTTAGGCATCCCTGTTATTATCTGAGTGAGTCAGAGGGGGGTATCATTCCAAGGGTTCCTACTGAGTCAGTGTATGTGCTATGCGTTGCCTCTTTGCCAAGGCCAGGGCATACTGGGCACGTCTCCTTCTGCCTACTGGAGCAGGCTCAGGTTGTTCCTCCTCCGAGTCACGCTCTGCCTGTGATGGCCTTGGCAATGGTGGGGGGCTGTTTGGCCCGGCACTATGCTGGTCCTGCTGCAGCTGTTTTTGCAAGATCATATTATGTAGCATAGCACATACCATGACAATTTGGGTACATGTAGTTGGTGAGTACTGCAAGGCTCCACCAGATGTGTCCAGACACCGGAACCGTGACTTGAGCAGCCCAAACACATGCTCTATTACATTACGTGTTTGTGCGTGTGCGTCATTATGGCATTCATGTTCAGGTGTGTGTGTGCTTCTGATGGGTGTCATCAGCCACGGCTCCAGTGCATAACCTGCATCCCCCACTAGGTGTCCATGTGGGATGTCCCCATTGGCAAATGTCTGGTACAGCTGCGTCAAATGCCAGATATGGGAATCATGGTAGCTCCCAGGCCAGCCAGCACACACATTCATTATTATGCCCTAGGCATCACACACGACCTGGCAGTTGATGGAGGGGTAGCCCTTGCGGTTAATGTAGGCCCTACCCCGCTCACCAGCTGGTGCTTTGATGCGTATGTGTGTGCAGTCTATTGCACCCACTACCTCAGGGTATTCCGCTATTTGCTGGAAGAGACACATATTGCTGGCCAATACCTCACGGGCATTGGGGAAATATACATGATCACCGACATGTGCTGACATGGCATCCAGGAACTGGTGCAGTACCCTGGAGGCTGATGCCTGTGATATCCCCATCATATCACCAGTTGGTCTCTGGAAGGTACCTGTTGCTAGTATTCTTAGGCCAACACATACCTTGGTTTCCACTGGGATGGGTTCCCCTCTGTTGGTTCTGGGTGTGAGGCGTGGCCTGCACAGCTCAACAATTTGCTGCAGGAGGTCTCTGTCCACTCTATAGCGCTCCAATATCTCCAGCTCATGTAACCTGTGGTAGGTGACCCTGGGCCTGTACACTCTTCTCCGTCTCCTCACTGTGGGTTGTCTGGCACCATTTGCATTGTCACCACCCTCAGCAAGTAGCCTATGTCTCCTTATGACAGCTATGGCAGCCCCTAGCATTTCTGCTCTGAGTTCAGCTTTTTCAGTTTTCACTTCTAATAGCTTACTCCTGTCTTGCAGTGTCTCTTGAGAGAAACATCCTGCACTGCTGTTTGCAGAGTTTTAAGTGCTTGGCTGGGCTACTATTCTGCCTGTGTAATTGCCTGCTTCTAATTGTTTTCACCTACTAGCTCTAGCAGTATTCCCTGCTAGCTTCCTACTAATTCTGTTGCTTCCTGTTTCCTTTATGTTTCCTCAGGGGGGAGCAACCTGCATACCAGCAGAAACACGCTCACAGTGGCTTACACACGCGCACACATGCTTACACGGTTTAGAATCTTCTTATTCGGGTTAAAACGCGAGCACACCAGCGCAAACAGTCTTACAAGTCTGCCAACAGGCTCCCACATGCTCAGTCTGCCTTACACACGTGCACACTGCCCAACTCGCGCCTCATGGCGCGCACACGTGCGCATGCACGCCCAGCAAGAAACTTTGGTGTAAGCAACAGTGTACACCTTCCATTTCTTGACTTTCCCATGCTTATCTTGTGGCACTCCTCTTTCCATGATATGTGTCTGACATCTGTCATATAACACTGACCTTCAATGAACTGCATTTCTTTCTGCCATTCCCCCCCTGTGATGTCACCTATCTCCTACTCTATTCCTCCCCCTTATGTATCTCTTACACTACTCAGAATGTGCTCATTTGCTATATGACAGTGGAATTCAGTATCCTAACACTCATTTACATCAGATTGCCTACTAATGCTTAGTTACATGTCTTAGACTCAGCTTCCCCCCTTAGCAACCACTAAATGGTGGCCATGTTGCTTTTGGTCTGCTGGTCCCTGCATTGTAAATCCATGTATTGCATAAAACCCACATTTGTGGGTTTATAACCTTCATTTTTATGTTTTATATAGCGCAGCCCATTTGTGCGGGACTGCGCTGCGTTTAAACTGCAAATATTTATTTCTCATATTTGCATCGGGGTACCTTGCCAATGGCCACATATTTGGCCATTGGCATGCTGCCTGACACATATGCACCCTTTATTTGGAGCTGACATGGCTCCATTGTGTTATTTGCAGAAACGTACTCAGTTGTCAACTGAGTACATTTCTGCAGCTAAAACGGCTCTTACACGGGCTGCTTTGAGCTTCCTGGATCGCTAATCTACCTCATTTGCATGCCTTTCGGCTGCAAGTGAGGTGATTAGCATATCCACGCCCACTCCGTGTAAGAGACGTTTTAGCTGGTCTCTTACACGGAATTTCGGGCTGTTCCTGGATCGCGAGGGCTGCATGGAGTCTTACACTACTCTTAGACTCTGTGCAAGCCTTCGTGAATCCTGCCCTATGCTATAGCAGCATCAGATAGGTGCTCCATAAATTTGAGGTTAAGTCAATGAAGGCAGGAAATGCTGAGAGGCTGTATCAGTTTATAGGATATGTATCACATCATGTTTAATTTTACACTGTGACTAAAAATATTTTTTTTTTGTCTGGCTATAGTTCACCTGGAGTTCACAATACAGTGGTCTTCACCTACTTAAATGTCTTACAAAAATACATTTGACTGTTTTATACACAAAGTCAAATAACATCAGTATTTCCTGTTGTTTAAGAATCCTTTTTGTTCAGGAAAAACTTTCCTCTGAGGTGGTTGTTTAGTTTCTCAGCGAAACAAAGGCAACCAGCAGTGTGCAATGAAGAACTGTTGTAAGTATAAAAAACACTTAATGTGTCAAGTCATTATAAAAAGTCTTTTATAATGACAAATTGCTGCACAGTTTCATTACCTGAACAACAAAAGGGTAATAATTAATTACTAAAGCATTTCATACAGCAATGAGAATAAGAGGGAACAGCAAATAGAACAATAGCTTTGATTTAGTTGAAAAAAATCTCATGTCTGTTTTATAAAGGCAATTTGCCATGAAGTTATAACTGCTTTGTTTTTTCAAACATTTTGTTAGTAGAAAAATCTAGGCTGATTACAAATTCATTTCCAGATATATTTTAAGGACTTAGGTAAATGTGCAAGATGCAGATAATATAGACAAGAAAAGTAGTAAAAATAAATGTGAAACAAAAAAATCTGTTCAATATTTTACATTAATTGTCTTAAGTAATGAGTGGACATGTAAATGTGCAGTATGCAATACACTATTCTAATCATAATCAGTTTAATTATTCATTTACATTTATCTGTTAACTAGGTAGGTAGGCTGGTAAGTTTGGTTGCGTAGTTAAGGTGGGGTGAAGGAGGGACAGCTGCTCTCGATTTAAAGTGTTAGGGAAAGCTATCATTGTTGATTTTCAGTGCATACCGGCAGCATTTGTGGTCAAACTGAGTGCTATAATGCTTCATGTGTGAAGAGCTTTTTGGGAGAGATGCCATATTTGGGGGATGGAAGTGGGCACAAAAATAGCTAGCCTTTCACTGAGTTACAAGGCACGATTAAGCATAAAGCATAACACTGACAACTGTTAAAAAAAGTAGAGAAAATCTATTAAATTTTGTACAGGTATTACTTCTGCCGTATGCAGTACACAATTTCAAATGGACTTAAAACAGGATTTGTTGAGGCTAAGAAATGTAGCAGCATTAATTAAAGTTGTAATGAGACAGGGGCATCATTATGCATTCATCTCTTACTGTCACCTATCGCATATGAATGTGAGTCCCTATTAATTCCATTAACCTCTACTCTTTGCTGTCATCTCCAGTGTCCCAAGAAGGCCACTTACCTGTATCAGATAATAATACATTACCACTACATAACTGTTTTCATCAAGAGGGAGGGTGCCAACACATTAGGAACTATCAAATTATCATCAGCCTATTTTAAGCTGGGTCTATTTTTTGTTGTATTCAGTTATTCTTTTTAAAGAAATAGTTGCTTTCTGTTTTAAATATTCTGCATCTTTTTTTAGTTGGTTGTTTTATACTCATTTAATTTGTGTAAGTTTTCTTCAGAACCATGGCCAGCTCATCTGGTGTCCTCTGCAGTTCCCTAAAGCTTTGCGTTAAACAGAAGCTAATAAGCAGAAAGCTACAGTCAGTTTAGCACACATGGTGCACATTAGAGCTTCAGCCGTTAACTGCAAATATGGAACATCAGCATTTGTTTCTGAAGCTGTGATGTTCTAGTTTCAGAAATTAATTCGGTTTCTGCACTCTGTCACCATCAGAACACCTGACAATTACATGTCCTAACACCTTTTACCTGGGGCAGCTACATCTTAGCTACCTACTGAAGCAGTTGCTTGTTTTTGTTATCGTATTGTGTGTTTGTTTTATATTGAAAAAAATAGCAAAAAGAAATATGACAAGTTAAAGAAGTATAACAGTCTTGGAATAACAGGGAAGATGGACTTTTCTTCTACTTAATTTAATTGAGCCATTCAGCTAGGTAGTAATCTGTAGAGCATGATACACTCCTATGATGTCACCTCCAGTACATCTGTCGGTGTATGTGATGCATATATAAAACACACCAGTATGGTGTTCTACCACTTCAAGCCTCTGCTAGAGGGCAGATCCATGGCAAGGAATATCTTCTTTAATCCTCTTAAGGGGAAAGGCTTGGTACTCAGTACTTCAGTGTCACTGTGTCACCTGGTGGTTCCTTGAATGCCTTTGTTATTTCTGAAATCTCATGACAGATGGCGCAGTTAAGGTCCACAGAGCCTTTGTGCCAATTGGCTGTCCAAAGAGAGTGTGGCAGAGAACCCTTAACTTCTTTGCAGCATCCCTGATTTGAATTTTAACTCTTAAAATATACTTTTTGACTATTTTTTTCCATTCAACATTTAAACGAGAGAGGACAACAGTAATCACTGTGACATAAGTAAAATCATTTACAGTTATGATTGTAGTAAAATGCACCAACATGCTGATGATTGGAATGTGGGAGGGGTAAAGGAGACTCATCACTGCTAAGAAGCCAATAGCAGCAGTGTCTGCAATATGGAAGGGCGAAGCCACTGAAGAATGATATAAAGGTGGGAAGAGGTAGACCAGAGTGGACAGCACAAGTGTAAGAGTGACAGTATATTGCTTTGTGAAAGCCTCATTAAAATGCATCTTAAAGAATGGGTTAGGTAGTATGTAGATGATAACAGAAAGTTATCCAAATGTCCACATTGTAACAAATGTTCCTTCTAGCAGTATCACTGTTAATGATTATGCTAACCCACATAATCGCTTTTCAGATTCCTGGGTACAATGTGTGGTCTGATGGGTTCTCTCAAGTTTCCATCACAGAATTAGAAATCTTCCTTAATTATGCACTGGAACCTGAATTATTCTAGTTACAGTAACACTGCAGCACAAAATCAAATATGGCAATTTTTGCTACAAGTATTAATTACAATGTGTAGGGGTGAGGTGATAGCGAAACCAGTAAAAATTTCATTAGCGTGCCTTGCCCTGTGCTTGCTGTGCATGGGGTGGAGACTTAAACACATTGACTTACACTGAGATGACCCCTTCGGGACACACAGTGTACAGCACTCAATCCATGCTATTGAAGCAAACAAGGCGTGCAGAAACCCACCAGAAAGAAGGGTCAGGAAAAAGAAAGCAACAGTAACAAGTCCTTAGACAGTGGTCTGACCAGGATATCTATGTGCTCAGAGGTCAGAGCTTTGTTACTATGACTTAGAGCTCTGTATCTCCAGACTTACTAAATCACTACAAAAGTAGACCAGTTTGCCAAACATCCATAAATCCCATTAATCAGAGATTTTACATGATCTTTCTGGTTCAAAATGATGCATTTTGTGAGATGTTCGAGATCCTCTGTTAAGGAAATGGGTGACCATCAGTGTCCAAACTGGCTGACCATCCATGTCCTGTCAAAATGAACAGGAGGCTATTGTTGTAGGAAGAGGTTAATGATAATTTTACTAAAAAGTGTTTACTGTGGTCTAATTTTAATAAGCTGGCAGAAGTCCATTTTACTTTTGCATAAGCATGGAATCTTTCATATTTACAAAAATGTAGCTAAACCATCTTTATGTGCAACATTTATTCATGCAAAGCAGGACATATATGGCAAAAGTCCATAGCTGATAAAGTATTTAGTTTAATAATAATTTTTATGTAGTTTAAAGAGCTTGTTAGAACATGGTTTGAACTTGTTTCAGATGCCTAGAGTTTTGTTTGAAGGCTTCATATTTTGAGGCATTTTTCAACTAATGTGTTGTCAAGAAAAAGAAACATTTTTTTCTTTGCATCTTTTAAATGTAAAACACAGTTTAAGATTCAGAAATGGTTAGTGTAGTCCAAAATACCCTAGGTAATGTCATGAGCAAAGTGTTTGCAGTTCCAGGCATTGTGTGGATGCACAATGGGCCAGATAAAGTGGTATGCAGCTCATGATACTGGCTGCAAAATGACATGTAAATGAGGATCCCCAGGCAAATGAGCCATATTTAATATGCAAATAAACTCAAATTGACAGACTAATTTGGACAGCTATGAAAAGGTGGCAGTACGTTACCACACAATCTTTTTTGAACACTGAAATTTGTGGTATACGTGACTGAAGCAATTGCAGGAATAGCAGCATGCTTGGGAAGCTGCCATCAGAACCAATGGTCACAATAGTTTACACTATGGTCATCTGCATCCATGGAGGAGATAACTTTCCCCACCCAACAGACTAACAGAATGGACCATTTTTTGAGTGGGCAGTTACATAACAAGAGGTCCAGCTGAGCTGTCACATACAAGCATATTCAAGAGGTATATGTGGTATGCCAGTTCCCATGGACACAAAGGTATGGTGTAGCATTAACTCTCTTAGTTACAGGGATCTTCCAGTGATCTATGGGTATTATGTTAGGGATATTGCAGGCATCAGCCTGGAAAATTCTAAGTCAGTTCCTCAATATTATGCTCAAAAATCTGGAAAAGCACATTCAACTCTGCAGAACTAGAGGGCACACTTGGTTCCATATCAACTTTCTGTGAGGTCCCATGTTGCTATCACAATATCATGTGGTCTGTGTGCTACCAGGCAGTCCACATGGTTGGCATACAGGGCAAATATCTGACTTAAACCATCATTTCCCATGAGAGAACTACCCACAGGATCATCTGATCGGTAAGTGTCTAAGCATGCATGACAGACACCAGCACCACACATGCTGGGAGAAGACCCCATATAACGTCCTGTTTGTGTTATGGGTGATGCTGACTATACAGAAAATAAATGTCCTGTAATACAGCCTGTGCTAAAACCAAGTACAACAGGCATCTAGATTACTGAAGGGATGCTTGTAATACTTGGAAATCTCTGCAGGTGTGCTGCAGTACAATCTGGCCATGTGCAGAAAAGATATCACAGGTATTCGGTGACCCATTACATGATATACAGTGTAAACAAATGGTGCTGAAGTTCCCCATCAAAGCAGGGCCTTTCATACAAGCTGCAATAACTGCAGAAGGGCAGGGTTGTGAGTCAGAAGAAGCACATGCAGAAGCAGCACTACAGCTGAGGCAGAGGTGGGCACAATACATTGCACATCTGGCAGAGACAGCATCTGTTCTTCAACTATGGCCTATGAAATGGGCAACACAATAAAATTATCACATACAGGATATGTAGGGCAGAGCACAGACTAATCATACTCTGCATCAGAGATCATACTAATACAGGTTTGGGGCAGGGCAGATCACAGTCAGCATTACTTGCACATTTGGAGGTCAGGTCACAGGAGATGAACATGGTAGCCATGTGCTGTAATGGGTCTATATCACATCATCGAATGTACTATTTAGCGAATGCTTATTAGTCGAACACTAATTAGTGAAACACTAAATAATGAAAGTTCAGGTGAAATGTTTCACTGGGTTAAAAAACAGTTGACCAACCCAGGGAACTACAGAAAAACATCACCAGACAAAACCCATCGCCCCCACATCCCCACCCCTAACTAAATATACCAACTCCAAGATTGCACTACAGTGGGGAAGAGGGCAAATCCACAGTGATGGCTGACTGGTTGTTTTCCCAGCAAAACATTTCACTTACACAAACGTTCGCTATTTAGTGTTTTCACTTATTAGTGTTCGACTAATAAGTGTTCACTAAATAGTACATTCGATGATATGATATAGACCCGTGCTCTAATACTGTGGGAAGATGGAAATCACATCTCCTGGTGATGGGGTTGGAATGCCATAATTTGGCCATTGCTGGGAGCCACTGTGTTATCTTGTGGTGTTGGGTATGGATACAGTCCATAGTAGTGATGGACTAGAACTACAGGACCATGTGTATGCATGCCCATGATTAGGGATGACAGCCATTTACCCACAGTAATACTGCTGCTTCCTTGCCATTGTTGAGTATGGTCTGACATGGGATGGCCAGTTTTATTAATAAATTTGATTTCAAACCCGTTAAAATATACATTTTAGAGACATTCCATTAATAGATACACATGTAACATTGTTTAATAAAGGATCCACTTCTATTCCGGCCAAAAAGTCCTACTTTCCAGGGGTCCTTAAGGAAATAAGTGTTCGCCAGAAATTTGAACTTGTCTTTAATGTTTGCCAACTATTGTCATAATTATGACTGTAATGCTTTAGAGATAGACAGTATTTTTAACCCCTCTTGCAGACTATTTCAATTGTATTTGAAAATGTTGTGGGAGATGAAATGTATGCTCTGCTTGACCAAAACAGGACTTAAGGAAATTGGAAAGGCTTAAAATGGCTTGAAAAGTCTAGTTCTTGCTATGACCCTGTAAATGTTTTTATAATCTTCCCTTGGAGGAATTCCAAGTACCCAATTAGTTATCCAGAGTCCTCCATAAGGATATGAAAGCTGATGAGGGAGTGGGGGTAGTAATCATGAATTTTGTCTAATTACTATGTTTGAAATGTTACACAATGATGACTGTTATGAATTGTTTTCTAGTTATTTAGTTGTTCTTTTGTTTGTTTATTTATTTATTTATTGACATTTGATTACCAGGAAGGCCCAGCAAGGCAGAAATCCATTTTCAGCAGAGGCCCAGGGAGAAAAGCTTCAAATTATTACAAAATATTTTAAGAAAATAATTTTACAGTCTTCAAAAATAAAACAAAAACATCTGCAGTTTAAATAACTATAACAAATTAGATATAATGTAAAAACATTGGTTAAGAATTGGTGCAAGTTATATGTCAGTTCTTTAATATTTAGAGAAATTTTAGACAGTTTGTAGAGAAATTAAAGGTAAGTTAGTCTAATACTAACAGGAATTGCAATATGAAGTGAGAGAAAAGCAGGCTTATAGTATATTTAGAGAGAAAGTCTGGGAAGAGAATTTGATAGAAGTTTAACTTTTTATCTGTAACATTTTACATTACAGCTTGTTTGGTATTCAGAAAATACATAAAAAATATGTATGGCCCCCAACTCCTGGCTAATTGTTTTGGCAAATGGGAGCAAGGCAATTAACAATATTAGTAAATAAGAAATTAAAAGGTATTTTATTCTCAGATGTTAAAGCATTTATAGCATTGTTTTAGATATTCTAGGTATAGAGTGGTTCAGGCAGAGATTGTTAATTTCACTTACATCAATAAACTTAGATCTGAACAGTATTGTATGAAGTCACGGATGTAGTGTTGACTAATAACTTTGTTTGGGGGAGGAGTACTTTTAACAAAATTCAGGGGTTCTGATTCTGGGAAAGTGAGTATGTTTTGAAGAGTCAGTACTTTAGAGACATCTGTGTGTATCCTAGATTCCTGGGTGACACTTTTTTTTTTAATTTGGAATGGTAGTGTGGCAGAACTGAAGGATCTATTTTTAGTTTTGGAATCAACCACTCATTTCTTGCATTTTGCATGTGAATAGATTTACCTATCAAAACATCTACTCTTCATAACATCTAAACTCAAAACATCAAGACCATAACATCAAAACTTCAAAACATCTAAAACTCATAAAATCGAATCTCAAAACATTGAAAACTACAAATCAACTATTAATAACATCCCACAGAGTTTTTACTATGTTTATGCAGGGGGACAAGCCCCCCTGCAACCCCCATGTGGGGGGCCTGCCCCCACACCCCCCGTAAATTAAATATACCAACTCCAAGGTCACACTACAGTGGGGAAAACCCCACTGTAGTGCGACCTTGGAGTTGGTATATTTAATTTACAGGGGGTGTGGGGGTGAAGGGGGCTTGCCCCTCTGCATAAACGTAGCAAACAGTGTGTAGGATGTTATTTATAGTTGCTTTGTAGTTTTCAATGTTTTGAGATTCGTTGTTATGAGTTTTAGATGTTTTGAAGTTTAGATGTTATGGTCTTGATGTTTTGAGTTTAGATGCTATGAAGAGTAGATGTTTTGATCGGTAACCGTGAATAGTCATGTACACAAATGTATTAGATATTACAATATAAAAAGCTCCTGATGGCATTGGGTTTGGATCAAATATTTGTAGAAGACTTGCATTTAGCAATGCATGTGTGCATTTTAAAAGAAGTTGTATAAAACAAGTTATTTTAAAAGGATAATTTGTAAGACTTTCCAGACTTTTCTGATGATTATGATTTTATAATGAAGTGTTCCAATTAAAACATATGTTTTTAGATAGAAGATATCATTCAATATTACTAGATGAAGTTATCATTGAAGTAATTACCAAAATATTTGTCTAGTTTACACCTTTTTAAGGAAAGTGTTATGTAGTGCTAATTACAATTATAATAAATCTAACAAGAAATTTCATAAGGCTATATTTGTCTATTTCATTCCACTGACTGTATATTAAAAATATTTGTAAACATTGGAAAATATTTAATCTCATTGATGGGCTCACTAAAAACTGGGGGACAGACCTTGAATCATTTGTAAGAGTGGAGTTATTAAACACAGACTGGAAGGATATAATAAAAAATGTAACAGTGCCAACTTTTAAGGGATAGCTTATTGTGGCTTATTTTGGGTCATGCAAAAAAAAATAATATAGTAACTTATGTTTATTAGAATAATTCAGAATCATTTCAGTGCAAAGAATCATACAATTGTAACACTACTGGTGTGGTACTTGTGGCATCCTGCCTGTCTTGTTAGGCTTTATATATGGGAAACAGTAGCAACCAATTAAGACAATGTATTTATCAACACTTTTGTATGCCATTAAAAGGGATGATGAATCTAATGCATTAGCAAATATGGTAAATTGTGCACTAATTTTAATAAGTTTTTTTATAAAGTACCTAAACAGAAATACTAGTAGAATTCTTGTTACATAGAGTAGTAGTACATAGACAATTAATACTAATGGCGTCAGTGATTCTGTTTCAATTCAGTGTGCCTTGAAATCCAAGCAGAACAAGATTAATTGAAGATTACATTAAAGTTTTGTGTACTGTGTGTGATCATTTTAACTACTTAAAAGTGTTTTAGTAACAGTGTACATGTATTCTGATGAAGTCCTTGTTTCATAGGAACAAAAGTACTTAACTGATTAAATTTCTTTGTGCTTTGTGCTCTTTTTTATTTTCAAAGATGATTAAAGAAATGTGTTCTAAACAAGTTTCTGTTATTGAACAAAAATATACATGATAGATCATTTGTTGTTCTATGTACTTTTCTGATACCTGAAAAATCAACAGAAAAGTAAAAGAAAGGCTAAGAGAAATTGGGAGAGACCACAAACTGCTGATAATAATATATTGACAATTTGCAGATGAATTAAGGACTCAAAAGGCTAAGAATTGTTCATAAACTGAAGCTAATGTTGCTGAACAGTGGAACCAAGGTCCTTTTTTATCCATGGAGAATATGGAAAGCTGTTTAGATAGAATTTCAGATATTTCTAGTCAAGCCTCAGAGAAGGTAAGTGACCAGAAGTGCCACAAGCAGAGACTTTGAGAACAGTCATTCCCAATATCTGAGAATAATAAAAATGGAGGTGCAGTAAGACCTTTTCCAGAAAGACCAGAATTTTGGTGTAAATAATTTTGCTAATTTCTCTACATGCAG